>NC_045543.1:5106200-5391200 GCF_009769535.1 Thamnophis elegans | reverse complement strand
ATCTATCTATCATCTATCTATCTATCTATCTATCTATCTATCTATCTATCTATCATCTATCTATCTATCTATCTAACTATCTATCTATCTATCGGATTGTTGGGGGCGATATGCTGACTCTGTAAACCGCTTAGAGAGAGCTGAAAGCCCTATGAAGCGGTATATAAGTCTAACTGCTATTGCTATCTATCTATCATCTATCTATCTATCTATCTATCTATCTATCTATCTATCTATCTATCATCTATCTATCTATCTATCTATCTATCGGATTGTTGGGGGCGATATGCTGACTCTGTAAAGCGCTTAGAGAGGGCTGAAAGCCCTATGAAGCGGTATATAAGTCTAACTGCTATTGCTATTACTATTGCAACCAAGTCCCGCTCTCCTTCCTTCCTAGGCGGCGGGAAAGAGGGGAAGGTTTGGGAGGGGGGGGGGGTTCCACCCAAAGGACCCCCCCTCCCATCCTCGCATCCTCCCGGGTCCCCCTCCCGAACCCTTCCAGCGATTTCCCCCCCCCCCACCTCACCCTTTCCCAAACCCTTTCCAGACTCACCGCTTCGGCGCCGGGCTCCCGAAAGATCTTCCGCGCCGTCTTGCTCGCCAGGACCCGGGTGGCGTTGAGCGTGGGGGGCTACGGAGAAGATAAAGAGAGAGGGTCAAGGGTGGTGAGTTTCAAAGACGGGGGGAAATCCACCGACGGCCCTTTCGAGAGCGCCTTTTCTCCCCCCCCCCCCCGCCCTTCGGCGGGGACTTTGAAGGACTCTTTCCCCGGCTGACAAAGGGCGGGATCTGGGACGGATCTCAGCTCCCGTCATTCCAGTGGAGAGCCGCCAAAAAAAAAGCAAAGGACGGCGGGAGTTTGCAATTCGATGCATCGGCGCGGGGACTTTTTGAATCCCCGGTGAAGGTTTATTTCCCCGGGAAATCGCTCCCGCCAATAACGGGGAGCTAAAACCGAGCAAAATGCCGCGGCTGTCTTAACAAAGGGGAGCCGCATTCATTTACCCAAATGATGGGCTCAAGAAAGCCGCCTTCTCCTCTCCACCCACCACCCCACGTTCCCCAGTTTGGGCTGCGAATATAATCTGCACCGTCTCCCGCTAGAGCTCCGCAAATAACGGGAAGCTAAAATCGAGCAAAATGCTGCGGCTGTCTTAACAAAGGGGAGCCGCATTCATTTACCCAAATGATGGGTTTAAGAAAGCCGCCTTCTCCTCTCCACCCACCCACCCCACGTTCCCCAGTTTGGGCTGCGAATATAATCTGCACCGTCTCCCGTCCGAGCAAAGCTTCTCAAGACAACTTTCCCGACTCGTTTTCCCCTCCGGATTCTCTTTCTCTCCATCCCATCCAAAGGGGCTCTTTTCCCCCGTCCTAAAAAGCTCGCCCTTCCGGGAGGATTCATCCTTCGCGTCCCCTTTTTTAATAGCCTCACCGTGTTCTCCTTGTCGTTCAAAGCCGCCTTCTTCTTAGGGGAGAACTGCGGCTGCTGCTGCTGCTCATTCCGAACGGAGAGAGGGTTGCGCGTAGAGAACATAGCAGAAACTGGCGAGGAAACAGCCGAGTGGAGAAATGCGAGAGCCGAGCCCGCTCGCCGCTTTATATCGGTTTCGAATTTGGCGCCAGAACGTCGGCTCGGCCAATCGCAAAAGGGTTGGGAGCCCTCTTCGCGGCTTGCCATTGGCTGAGCCGCGCGCCCCATTGTGCCCCAAGCGCGGGAAATCTGAAGCAAAGCCCCGCCTCGTCTTCGGGAGTGTTGCATTGAATGAGCCCGCGAAGCAACGCGAGATTACTGAACGCGAGAAGCCTTCCCCGCATTCCCATATTTCAGTGTTTCTCAACCTTGGCCACTTGAAGATGTCCGGACTTCAACTCCCAGAATTCCCCAGCCAGCATTCGCTGGCTGGGGAATTTTGGGAGTTGAAGTCCGGACATCTTCAAGTGGCCAAGGTTGAGAAACACTGGCCTATGGTCTTACTGCAGAATGTTAATAATAATGACAATACCAATAAATCAGTAAGACCTTAATTACTCCTGCACCTGAAATTTTGGGTTTTTTATAACCTGTTCAGTCCCACCTCTCTGTTTCCTGTTCCTGTGTAAGAAATGTATTCTGATTGGTTGTCAGACTCCCATGGTGCCATGCAGGAGGCTACTCTCTAGGCTGTGATGAGTTCTCAGATGCCTTGTGGTCAGTTGAGTATATTATCACGCCTTTCTGTAGCTGCTGGTGAAGTCTTTATTATGTAAAGTGGGCTAGCCTGGCCATCTCAATGGCCCATTAACTGGGGATGGGCAGAAAGCTACAGGCAACTATTCTGTCTTTTAAAACATGCTTCTTTTCACATCCAGAGAAACATTCTGCCTTTTCAATATTTCCTAGGATATTTCATATTTTCTGGGAGAGGGCTGGATGATAACTTCCCACAGGGTGATGCATTAATCCTGATTCTCCATGATCTCTCAGCACCAATCATAGTATCCACCTGGACTGGCAAAATGGGCTGGGAGTGGGAACTAAGGTATTGCAATGATTTATTAAAAATAGTTTTAAAAAAAGGGAGGAGAGGGGAGAGAAGGAGAGAAGGAAGGAGAGGGAAGCAGAGGGGAGAAGGTAAGGGAGTAAAGGAGAAGAAAAGAGATGGGACTGTCGTAAAATCGAAAATGTGATGTATTATAAAGGAAAATGTATAATAAAAAACATTTTAAAAAATAGCTTTACCAAATCTAAATCTAGCAACAAACCTATTGCTATTTATCCAACACTAATTATGACAGGTTTAATTGCAGTGCTTGGAAAAACCTATACTTGAAAACTATTCTTTAGTACTTTCTTTCACTGCATAAATTCTTAGTGCATATAGAGGGGGAATTGTCACGCCATTCTCTCTTTTTTTTTCCATTATAAACATTGTGAGAAGTTTTGAGGACATTTCTTGAAACGATTCTGAAGAATTCGCCCCCTATAACCAATAAAATCGCATTTAATACATTATTTCATTCATTTGTGGAGATTCTCAAGTCATCCAGGTCGTGGTTTGTCCTGAAAGTGTTTTTGTTTTGTTTTGTTTCTCCAAATCAACAAAAGTCCAGTTGCAGTTCTTTTTTAAAAAAGCATATTTGGGTTATGAAATTATGTTTCTTTGTTTTTAACTTTTCTATTTTTTAAATGTATTTGTTGTAAGCCGCCCGGAGTCCTTCGGGATTGGGCGGCCTATAAATTCATTAAATCATAATCATGAATCAAATATGCGCAGTGTTTCTCAACCTTGGCAACTTGAAGATGTCCGGACTTCAACTCCCAGTGGTCCAAAGTCCTCTTTTCTGATGAGAGCAACTTTTGCCAAAAGCAGCTAAATCTGGTTCCATGACTGTGGGATTACTGTGCTTGATTGGCCTCTCCATTCTTCCTCCATACTCTGGGCCCTTGGTTTCCAAATGAGATGCAAAAGTTGCTCTCATCAGAAAAGAGGACTTTGGATCACTGAGCAATAAGACTTTGGACCACTGTTCTTCATTAAGACCAGGGTCAACGCAGCCGTCTACCAGGAGATTTTGGAGCGCTTCATGCTTCCTTCCACAGACAAACTTTATGGGGATGCTGACTTCATTTTCCACACTGCCAAAAGGACCAAAACCTGGTTCAATGACCGTGGGGTTACTGTGCTTGATTGGACAGCAAACTCACCTGACCTGAACCCCATAGAGAATCTATGGGGCATTCCCAAGAGAAAGATGAGAGACATGAGACCAAACAATACAGAAGAGCTGAAGGCCGCTATTGAAGCATCCTGGTCTTCCATAACATCTCAGCAGTGCCACAGGCTGATAGCTTCCATGCCACGCCGCATTGAGGCAGTAATTGCTGCAAAAGGGGCCCAAACCAAGTACTGAGTACATATGTATGCTTATACTTTTCAGAGGTCCGATATTGTTCTATCTACAATCCTTGTTTTATTGATTGCATGTAATATTCTAATTTTCTGAGATTGTGGATTTGGGGTTCTCATGAGCTGTGCGCCATAATCATCACAATTATGACAAATCACGGCTTGAACTATCTTGCTTTGCATGTAATGAGTCTCATCTCATATATTAGTTTCACCTTTTAAGTTGCATGACTGAAATAAATGAACTTTTGCACGATATTCTAATTTTTCGAGTTTCACCTGTAATCCTTATCAAAGGCACTCAAATATGTTCAATCCTATTTGCCTTTCATTCTTCTTCAGAGGTGCCCATTTCTTCTCCAAGGATTCCTTTAGGAGTTCCCTGGGATTTATGCAAAGTCTTGGATGAGGCCTCTTTGACAGACATGGAGAAAGGTTTGCCATGGGGTCCAGAGACAGTGCACTGTATTTTGCCTTCTGCATGATATATACAATCTCTTTTCTTTGTCACTGCAATGATGTTTGCTGAAGCTACCGATTCAAACCAATTTGGTCTTGTTGTTAAGGCACTAGGCTAGAAAACGGGCGACTGTGAGTCCAAGTCCCACCTTAGCTTATGAAAGCCAACTGGGTGATTTTGAGCCAGTCACTCACTCTCAGTCCAACCCACCTAAAAGGGTTGTTGTTGTGGGGAAAATAGGAGGAGGAAGATGTGTTGGATATGGGTTTGGCCTTGGGTTTACTTGTAAAAATAACAAAGGCAGGATACAAATAAAGATTAGGATGGGGAAATGGTATTGGGGTAATCTCTAGTCTGATGTGCAGTGACACAAACTCACAAAAGGTGGCGGTAAAAGACTGTTAAACAGGCAATTTTTCATCCATTGCAATGATTCACCCTCTTCAATTTAAATTACGTAATGGGTGATTAGGTAGAAATGTTTAATTGTGTCTGTCTTTTTTGTTTTTCAGAAGCCAAAAAGTTTCTCTCTGGCAATTGTAATGGAAAAGATGCAGGGCAGTGACTTTGCAAAACTTCCTTTCTTAAGCCGTTATCTCCTAGAATTATGCAGTTGGGAAGGGAATTATTTTTTAACAAAAGGGGGTCCGTTTTCTTGCTTTAAAGTTTTAATATCTTCAATGAAAGTACTGAGACATAGAGAGGGATTAGACAGGGTGTCTTTTGTCTTGCCCCGGTTAGGATTTCTTAAGCAAATCCACTGGGCTTTCAACATGAAGCCGGAAAATCGGGACTTTTTAAAAACGCCCCGGGACACGGGACAAATTGTTAGAAATTTCTCCAACCTTGGCAACTTTTAAGACTTGTGGACTTCAACTCCCAGAGTTCCTCAGCCAGCTTTGCTTGGCAACTTTAAGACTTGTGGACTTCAACTCCCAGAATTCCTCAGCCAGCTTTGCATTATGCAATTGGGGAGGTATTTATTGGTAACACCACCCAGCCCTTCTGACAGTCTCTCCTTGGAGGAGATCAATTGTCACAGTGATGGCTTAGATGACCAGAGAAATTGCTAGTTTAGAAATGATTGTAGAACCTGGAAAGAACATCCCAATCCTGATGCCAAAGTCTAGCACGATATATGCCAACAAGGGGGGGGGGGGAGGGAAAACAGGGAAGAAAAAAAAACCATTAGATAATTTCTCTCATTTATAAACCCTGCCAGGGAATAAATGGGAGTCTCCAAAAGGAACAATACATGTCCTCTTTCAATGTTGTGGCTCAGTGAAGGGCTGTGGCATGGGTCTTGGTGTGTAACCACATGGCATCCCTGAAGTCAAGCAATCCCCATGGACAGTGGCCCAATGGAGATCAGTCTGGATGCTTTCCCTCAAAAGACGTCAGAGAAATCCGTCACGCCCAACGGCAAGTGGGCTTAAAAAGGGACAGTACAGATTGTGGGAAGTTATCACCCAGCCCTCTCCCAGAAAAAATGAAATATCCTAGGAAATATTGAAAAGGCAGAATGTTTCTCTGGATGCGAAAAGAAGCATGTTTTAAAAGACAGAATAGTTGCCTGTAGCTTCCTGCCCACCCCCCACTTTGTCAATAGGCCCATTAAGACTAGCCAGGCTAGCCCACTTTACATAATAAAGACTTCTCCACTGCAGCTGCAGGGGGAAGGGATATTATTCAACTCTCCACATGGCATCTGAGAACTCACCTATACCTGGATTCAAAACAGCCTAGAGAGTAGCCCCCTGCTTGGCACCATGGGAGTCTGACAACCAATCAGGATACATTTCTTACACAGGAACAGGAAACAGAGAGGTGGGACTGAACAGGTTATAAAAAAGCCTAGCAAGCCCCTCCCTCAGCCCTTCTCTTCTTCTCCACCTACATTGAAGCATGTGATCCCCTTTTCTGTTCAGGGCTCAAGCCATGTGGCCCTGTCCAACAATAAAACCATCTTTCCAAGCAGCCTCCGTGTCTCCAGTGTCTTTTTCCCCACTTGGAGCCGAACCCAGAAGGACATTTCTTTCAACAAGATAAAGCAAATAACCCCCAATTCTCCTCAACAGCTCTCAGATGGAGTATTAACAGCCAGTCACTGCAAAGAAATGTAATCCTTCTATCCCCACCCTACCCTCCAGTCTCAATTGTCATATTTATCTCCCCATCATCCAGTCTCAACTGTCAGAACCTGTCCTTCCATTCCTCTGCCCCCCACCACCACCACTCAAATCACAACCGATGAAGCTTCCTGGATGAAAAGCGAAACATTTTCTTCTTCCTTCTCAAGGAAAAACAATCCAGTTGCCTCTTTCTTTTTGTAATCTGTTTTTTTTTAATGTTCAAACATAAAGAAACAATGTAAAAAGGATGATCTCATCCATTACAGCATGTCGTTTGGTTACAAGTGTTTTTTGCATCCATATTCTCAATTGCATTTACAATCACAGATTTTTCATCTAATATAACTAAATACGTCACTTTCATTGTACGTCGTATATTCAACAATTAATATATTTTTTCAATAAACCTAGTTCCCTGACATTCTTGATTGTCTGTTTAATAACAATATACCTTTATATAATCACAGACCCCGATATGAGATTTACCAACCGTTTATATTTGTATATCACTGTTTTCAATTATGCATGATTCCACCAATCAACTATCGAGTATGCTTATGTTCATTATTGTCCTTGTACATCATACATTCAAACAAAGATGTTATTCCTTCATTTTTCAACAAGGTACCAAGGCAATCTTATTTATTGATATCCCAACTTTATTAAATATTTTAATGTAGAATGCTAGAAAGAGTCCTGTCTTCATTGTTCCACAAACTACTCTGGTGTGATGTCTCTCCTCCAATTCTGCTGGCTGGTGATAGATAAGATAGATAAGATCAGGCAGGTGTTGCCAGGTTCCCCAAAACATTGCGAAGATGGACAAGAAAAAAAGAAAAGAGAAAGATTAGAAAGAAGGGAAAGTAAAAAGATGCGTGGCAAGGAGGGCAGAATGAAAAAAAAAAATGAGGAAAAACTAAAGACCAGAGGCGGAAGGTCTGTGGAGATTTCTCAGTCATCCAGGTCATATTTGTCTCAAAAGTGCTTTTTTCAAAAGGCAACTCGACTGTTTTTCCTTGAGGAAGAAGAAAAAAATATTTTGCTTCTCATCCAAGAAGCTTCATCCGTGATGATGGTGAGCGGGATGGAAGGATAGGTTCTGTCCTGCAGCAAGACATCTCTTCACTACTGTGACAGCTTCAATTGTTGGAATGCAGATGAAGAATGAAGTCACATCGTAAGAAACCATAGTTTCATCCAGATCCAATTTTAGTTTCCAAACTTTGCTGACAAAATGCTTTGAATTGTTGATGTGAACGGTGGGGAAAAAGACACTGGAGACATGGAAGCTGCTTGGAAAGATGGTTTATTGGTGGACAGGACCACGTGGCTTGAGCCCTGAACAGACAAGGTGATCACATGCTTCAATGTTGGTGGAGAAGAAGAGAAGGGCTGAGGGAGGGGCTTGCTAGGCTTTTAATAACCTGTTCAGTCCCACCTCTCTGTTTCCTGTTCCTGTGTAAGAAATGTATTCTGATTGGTTGTCAGACTCCCATGGTGCCACGCAGGGGGCTACTCTCTAGGCTGTGTTTTGAATCCAGCTATAGATGAGTTCTCAGATGCCATGTGGTCAGTTGAGTAAAGGGCCAATATTATCATGCTTTCCTGTAGCTGCTGGTGAAGTCTTTATTATGTAAAGTGGACTAGCTTGGCCGTCTTAATGGCCCATTAACAGTGGGGATGGGCAGGAAGCTACAGGCAACTATTATGTATTTTAAAACATGTTTCTTTCTTTTCACATCCAGAAAAATATTCTGCCTTTTCAATATTTCCTAGGGTAGTTCATTTTTCTGGGAGAGGGCTGGGTGATAACTTCCTACAATAGGCTCTCCACTTCCATGCCTGTTACTATGGTACTGAGGCTTTGTGCCATCACAGCAGAAGATTGTTAGGCTCTTGTACAGTAGTGAGTACCCAGCAATGTGACTGATTATTAATTATTATAGCCTCCTGAATGGATCTCAAATCCACTTGTTTTATACCTGAGCCGTAATCCCACGTCGAAGTCTGCCAACTGAATTCTGACGTGTCTTGTGGTTTTCAAATAGAGCCTCCAGCTTGGAAATAAATTGCATTTTCCTGAAAGGGAGCGTGGAAGCTCCCATCAACTTTCAGGAAAATGCACCGTCTTTAAATCTATTAAATTGAATTCTAACCCAATAAGAGCCCGAATTAACCCCTAGGATAGCCTAAGGCAGTGTTTCTCAACCTTGGCGACTTTCAGTCCTTTGGACTTCAACTCCCAGAATCCCCCAGCCAGCATAGCTGGCTGGGGGAATTCTGGGAGTTGAAGTCCACAGGACTGAAAGTCGCCAAGGTTGAGAAACACTGGCCTAAGGCTTGCAAAAAGTGCCGAATGCAAATAATAACCACTTGGATCGTTCAAAATACGGACCAGAGCCCGCATGGAGCAAGTTAAAGCCGGCCCAAACATTTCATCCTGCTCGCTTGCTCAGAATCTTTGGCGTTTCGCCAACACGTGCCCCAGCCACTTGCCAGTGCGCACGCGCAAACCGTCCCAAGCCCCATGACGTAGAATCCTTCTGTCGTCAGAGGCAAGATGGCGGCGTCCAGTGAACGAAGTGGCGCTGGCGTTCCCGGGCTCTCGATTTAACCCCGTTCCTGCCGCGGTTTCCCCCGACGCCTCCTCGGTGATTTCATTCACCTTTCTCCTCCTCTCGGATGTTGCCCTTCGGCCGCGGCTTGCACCGCCTCGCGGTACCGGCGGTCATCGGGTCGCGGTTGCAGCGTGCGCGGAGCAGCGGGAGCTCGGCAGAAGAGCCCGGCGCGTCGAAATATGACGTCATCGTCATCGGCGGGGGCCATGCTGGCGTGGAGGCTGCTGCTGCGGCTGCGCGGGTGGGAGCCCGGACTTTGCTCATCACGCAGAAAATAGACTCCATAGGTAAAGCCTCCCCTTGAAGCAGCATGAGCATGTGAATCCAGGTCAGGGGTCTCCAACCTTGGCAACTTTAAGACTTGTGGACTTCAACTCCCAGAATTCCTCAGCCAGCAAAGCTGCCTGAGGAATTCTGGGAGTTGAAGTCCACAAGTCTTAAAGTGGCCAACAAAGCTGGCTGAGGAATTCTGGGAGTTGAAGTCCACAAGTCTTAAAGTGGCCAAGCAAAGCTGCCTGAGGAATTCTGGGAGTTGAAGTCCACAAGTCTTAAAGTGGCCAAGCAAAGCTGCCTGAGGAATTCTGGGAGTTGAAGTCCACAAGTCTTAAAGTGGCCAAGCAAAGCTGGCTAAGGAATTCTGGGAGTTGAAGTCCACAAGTCTTAAAGTGGCCAGGCAAATCTGTCTGAGGAACTCTGGGAGTTGAAGTCCACAAGTCTTAAAGTGGCCAAGCAAATCTGTCTGAGGAACTCTGGGAGTTGAAGTCCACAAGTCTTAAAGTGGCCAAGCAAAGCTGGCTAAGGAATTCTGGGAGTTGAAGTCCACAAGTCTTAAAGTGGCCAGGCAAATCTGTCTGAGGAACTCTGGGAGTTGAAGTCCACAAGTCTTAAAGTGGCCAAGCAAATCTGTCTGAGGAATTCTGGGAGTTGAAGTCCACAAGTCTTAAAGTTGCCAAGCAAAGCTGCCTGAGGAACTCTGGGAGTTGAAGTCCACAAGTCTTAAAGTTGCCAAGCAAATCTGTCTGAGGAATTCTGGGAGTTGAAGTCCACAAGTCTTAAAGTTGCCAAGCAAAGCTGCCTGAGGAACTCTGGGAGTTGAAGTCCACAAGTCTTAAAGTTGCCAAGCAAATCTGTCTGAGGAATTCTGGGAGTTGAAGTCCACAAGTCTTAAAGTGGCCAAAGTTGGAGACCCCTGATCCAGGTCATGATTATCCCAAAGGTGCTCTTTCAAGTGGCAACTGGGCTTCCTGGTTTTTCTTTTGAAAACGTTTCGCTTCTCATCCGAGAAGAAGCTATAATTTATAAGTACTATAATTATTTTTGTTTCTGCATAGTTTAAGGATGTTTCTGTCCATTTGAACCAAACCTCCAGGGAAGCTGTCTTAATACTTTGAAAAAACAACAACAAAAAATAGCTGAAGAAGAACCGAAGAAGTTTCTTGGATGAGAAATGAAACGTCTTCAAAAGAAAAAATCAGAAAGTCATTGAAAAAAAATCACTTTTGGGACTCTTAAGGTGCTTATCTCTGTTATCCCATCCATTATAGCTAGTTGGATTTCTTGTATTGGGCATAGCCAAGTAGGGTAATTGGATTAATTGTGTAAACTACGGTCCAGTTAACAATTTAAGCATGAGAAGCAGGCTAGGTGACTATACCTATGTTTTACTTTCAAACTTCTTTCCAACAGTGTTTGCTAAATATTTTTTCTTACATTTCAAATGTAGACTATTTTGCCATTCTTCCAATTGCCCAATAATGTAGAATGTTGTAATAAATGTTAAAACGTAGTGTCCAGTGGTGGGTTTCAAAAATTTTTCGAACCTACTCTGTGGGTGTGGCCTCCTTTGTAGGAGTGGCTTGCCGGCCATGTGACCTGGTGGGAGTGGCTTGCCAGCCATGTGTTCTCTCTCTCTCTCTCTCTCTCTCTCTCTCTCTCTCTCTCTCTCTCTCTCTCTCTCCTTCCTTTTATCTCTCTGTCCCTTTTTCCTTTTTTTCTTTCATCTCTCACTTTTTCTTTATTTTTTCTTTTTTTATTTATTTCATTCTTCCTTTCTTTCTCTTTCTCTCTCTCTCTCTCTCCCTTTCCTTCCTTTTGTCTCTCTGTCCCTTTTTGCTTTTTTTCTTTCATCTCTCTCTCACTTTTTCTTTATTTTTTCTTTTTTTCTTTATTTCATTCTGCCTTTCTTTCTCTTTCTCTCTCTGTGTGAGTCTGTGTGTGTGTGTGTGAGAGAGAGAGAGAGAGAGAGAGGTGGGTTTCAAAATTTTTTGGAACCTCTTCTGTAGGTGTGGCCTGCTTTCCGGGTCCACTGGTGGAACCTTTTCTAACCGGTTCGGTAGATTTGACAAACCGGTTCTACCGAATAAGTGCAAACTGGCAGGAACCCACCTCTGGTAGTGTCCATAACACAGTTGTAGGTGTATAGAATTGTTAAATCTTTTTGCTGTATGTCATACTTTGTTAATAAACATATTGTTACTCATGTCCTAGTACTAAATTGTAAGGAAGTTGCTTTTCCAATCCATAGGAACTGGGTTTTTTTTTCGCCTGACAGCTTTTACACCCATTTTTGTGTCGGTGTGTGTGTGTGTGTGTGTGTGTGTGTGCGTGCCTTTATATATACCTCTATTTAAAAATTGAACTTTGTATTTGGTGCAGGACAAATGTCATGCAACCCTTCCTTTGGTGGAATTGGGAAAGGACATCTCATAAGAGAAGTGGATGCACTGGATGGGCTCTGTGGCCGGATCTGCGATCAGTCTGGAGTGCATTACAAAGTGCTGAACAAAAGAAAAGGACCAGCTGTTTGGGGTTACAGGGCACAGATTGACCGAAAACTCTACAAAGAGAACATGCAGGTGAGATGGGAAAAAGCAGAGTAGGAAAATAAGCTATCCTAGACCAGTGTTTCTCAACCTTGGTGACTTTAAGTCATGTGGACTTCAATTCCCAGAATCAATTCTGGGAATTGAAGTCCACATGACTTAAAGTCACCAAGGTTGAGAAACACTGTCCTAGACTTAACCATTTCATTTCCAGGAAAAAAGTCTAATATCCAGTTGATTTACCAGATGTCAAATGGAAAAAAAAGCAGCTGCTAAATGTGTAAATAAAAGATACATGAGTTCATTGTGGATTCCAAGTATTTAAAAAAAAAAACAGCCTTTCTTATAGTATTAGTTCTGAGAGATTTTTGAAGATGTACACTAATCTCATTTAATATTCTTTAAAATGTACTTATTGCTTCTTACGAGATACTGAAGGAATACATAAGGCTTCGGATACAAAGGCTTTAATGTGAGAAGTCCATGCTGTAATAATGCATAGGGAAAATGTCTCTTCATATTTTTTTATAATTGTACTTTATAAAATTTATAACTCAATCTGGAAAAGGTTTTTACCAATTCCCCCCTCCCCGCTTTTGCAGCCCTAAGAACTTTGTCCTCCACTATTCCAAATGGTTCCAATTTCTCTACAGGAATTTTAAGGGGCACAAGCAATTTACAAGCCCCGATCTTTGTGCTATTAACAGAATTAATAGCCTTGGAGGTTTGGTTCAAATTGACAGAAATATCCTTTAATCAATAGGTGTGGTTTATTCTATTTTCCCCATTAACCACACACATGGGAAAGTTAAAAGCTTGAAAAAATCTCTTCTAAAAAAAAAATCAGGGCTGATTGTGCTTAATAGGAATGCTGATTTATTCTCAAAAAGAAACAAAAATAGAAAGGGGGATGTTTTGTTCAAGGCTTCACTTGCAGAGTCTTAAATTTTCTTTATAATTTATCAGTACTCCATTGTACAAATCCTTTAACAGAGCACTTTGTAAAGTGAACAAAGCATTTGTCTAATCCTATTGCTTAAGATGCCAGGGCTCGTGTAACTCCCAAACACTTTATGCGGTTTGCTGGGAATTTTCTTCTCAATCTTCTGAGTGTCATGTACATGCACAATAGCAATAGCAGTTAGACATATACCGCTTCATAGGGCTTTCAGCCCTCTCTAAGCGGCTTACAGAGTCAGCATATTGCCCCCAACAACAATCCGGGTCCTCATTTCACCCACCTCGGAAGGATGGAAGGCTGAGTCAACCCTGAGCCGGTGAGATTTGAACCACTGAACTGCAGATCACAGTCAGCTGAAGTGGCCTGCAGTACTGCACCCTAACCACTGCGCCACCTCGGCTCTGCCACAATTGCCACCAAAGCATAGTGAATAATGCTGCTTCCATCTGCAAGTGTGGAAGGAAGCTTTTCTTGTTTCATGAAATATCCTTTTGGAGGTTTGTCCCTCTTTCTTAAATGTTGCTAGTTAAACTGTAAATAGTGAAATTGTAAATCTTTAGAAAAGTGCAATAAACCAAGTAAAAAAATCGAATACATTGTGCTTATCCGTTGGCTTACATTTTAATAAAGTCACGTGGAAAATTCCTCAGTGCAATTGAGATATCCTTAACCCCCCCCCCCCAAAAAAAAAGATTTATTTATCAGTAGCAAAGTACCGTTTCCCCCAAATAATACGCCCAATCGGATAATAAGACCAATCGGGCTTTTAAGCACATGCACTAAAATAAGCCCTCCCCCCAAAAATAAGCCGTCCCAGTAAATATTGCAACACAGCATCAGCCATGAGATGATCACATTTGCCGCCTCCCGCACCTAAAAAATAATAAGACCTCCCCAAAAATAAGCCAAATGCTTATTTTTTTGGGGGGGGATCAAAAGAAAATAAGACCCTGTCTTATTTTGGGGAAAACATGGTAGATGTAGAATCTGAATTTTTATTTTAGCCAATGGATAGGTAGAAAGGTTCCATGTTAGTCCTTGTAAGGTTTTTCTTGGCTTTTCATTCCATATGAAAATATAAGAGCCGAGGTGGCGCAGTGGTTAAATGCAGCACTGCAGGCTACTTCAGCTGACTGCAGTTCAGCAGTTCGGCTGTTCAAATCTCACCGGCTCAGGGTTGACTCAGCCTTCCATCCTTCCGAGGTGGGTAAAATGAGGACCCGGATTGTTGTTGGGGGCAATATGCTGACTCTGTAAACCGCTTAGAGAGGGCTGAAAGCCCTATGAAGCGGTATATAAGTCTAACTATTGCTATTGCCATATTTTGTTTGCTTTTCATTTTTGACCAAGCGAAGGTGTTCAATTCTTTTTCCTTCCCCAGTAGAAAGAAATTCTGCAAACCCCACTCCTGACCACTTGTGAAGCTTCAGTGGAAGATCTGCTGCTGACTGTACCAGAGCAAAATCACCCTGGGAAATCCTCCATCAGTGGAGTCATTCTGGGTTAGTATTGGAAGAAAGGGCTGCTTCCTGAATCAAGGATTCCATCCCTCTCCGCTGAGAATCATTGCTGGGGAAATCTATTTCCAGGGACTGGAGAAGCCTAGTTGCTGCCAGTAATAATTGGCGCATAAGGTTCTCATGACTAGGACTTCTAAATACAAATACAATAGCAGAGTTGGAAGGGACCTTGGAGGTCTTCTAGTCCAACCCCCTGCCTAGACAAGAAACCCTATACCCGGGATGGCAAACCTATGGCACGCTTGCCACAGGTGGCACGCGGAGCCATTTGTCAGGGTACGCGAGGCGCAGTGGTGGGTTTCAAAAATTGTTCGAACCTACTCTGTGGGTGTGGCCTCCTTTGTGGGAGTGGCTTGCTGCCCATGTGACTGGATGGGAGTGGCTTGCTGCCCATGTGACCGGATATGAAATTATGAATTAGTACTTAGGTCGGTCCAAGTAGCTATTCAGAAACTCTGGCATTGAAGCATGCAAGTCTTAAAGCTGTCAAGTTACAAGATCCTTGCCAGTGGTGGGTTTCAATAAAAATTGGAGCCTCTTCTGTAGGTGTGGCCTGATTTCCGGGTCCACTGGTGGAACCTCTTCTAACCGGTTCGGTAGATTTGCCGAACCGGTTCTACTGAATAGGTGCGAACTGGTAGAAACCCACCTCTGGCGAGGCGCTGCCCTGTCAGCTGGCCAGCGCGCATGCGTGCTCTGGTCAGCTGACTTCCCCCTTTTTTAAAGCCATTTTTTGCTCCAGAGGCTTTCTAGGAGCCTGGGGAGCGCAAAAAGAGCCTTCCCCCTCCCACCCCCAAGGCCCTCCGGAGGCTTCATGAGCTTCCCTAAAGCCTCCGGAGCGCAAAAAAACCGCCCCTATGGGCAAACCGGAAGTTCAGGAATGGACTTCCGGTTTTCTCGGAAGGTTGTTTTGAGTGCTCTGGAAGCTTCAGGGACCTTCAGGAGGCTTCCCTGAAGCCTCCAGAGCAGTCAAAACGACCCTCTGAACAATAGCAATAGAAGTTAGACTTATATACCGCTTCATAGGGCTTTCATCCCTCTCTAAGCGGTTTACAGAGTCAGCATATCGCCCCCAACAATCCGCGTCCTCATTTCACCCACCTCGGAAGGATGGAAGGCTGAGTCAACCCTGAGCCGGTGAGATTTGAACAGCCGAACTGCAGATAACAGTCAGCTGAACTGGCCTGCAGTACTGCACCCTAACCACTGCACCATCTCGGCTGGAAGCAACTTCTGCTTTGCTTGGAGGGTTGTTTTGAGCGCTCCGAAGGCTTCAGGGAATTCTCCTGAAGGTCCCTGAAGCCTCTGGAGGGCCTCCGGGGGGGGGGGGGGGGGAGGGAGCTGTTTTTGCCCTCCCCAAGCTCCTATAAAGCCTCTGGAGCCTGGGGAGGGTGAAGAAAGCATGCAAAAAATGGGGGGTTGCGCCCTTAGTGTGTGCATGCGCATTGGGGGGGGGGTTGTGCATTGTATTATGGGTGCGGCACACCCACGCACAACCCTCCTGCGCTCCCCCCACCTATGGCACATGAGCCAAAAAAGTTCGCCATCGCTGCCCTATACCATTTCAGACAAATGGCCTTCCAACATCTTCTTAAAGACTTCCAGTGTTGGGGCATTCACAGCTTCTGGAGGCAACTTCTGTTCCACTGATTGATTGTTCTAACTTTGTGGAAATGGTTAGTCAGTGAATTATAAAACCAACAATTATATCATCTGGGCCACATTTTATCCTTTCTAAAATAAGGGACATATGTGATGAAGAGTGAGAATAGAATAGAATAACAGAGTTGGACGGGACCTTGGAGGTCTTCTAGTTCAACCCCCCTGCCTAGGCAGGAAACCCTACATGACTTCAGACAAATGGTTATCCAACATCTCTTCTTAAAAACTTCCAGTGTTGGAGCATTCATGACTTCTGGAGGCAAGTTGTTCCACTGATTAATTGTTCTCACTGTCAGGAAATTTCTCCACAGTTCTAAGTTGCTTCTCTCCTTGATTAGTTTCCACCCATTGCTTCTTTTTCCACCCTCAGGTGCCTTGGAAAATAGTTTGATTCCCTCTTCTTTGTGGCCACCCCTGAGATATTGGAACACTGCTATCATGTCTCCCCCTAGTCCTTCTTTTCATTAAACTAGACATACCCAGTTCCTGCAACCGTTCTTCGTATGTTTTAGTCTCCAGTCCCCTAATCATCTTTGTTGCTCTTCTCTGCACTCTTTCTAGAGTCTCCACATCTTTTCTACATCGTGGCGATCAAAACTGAACGCAGTATTCCAAGTGTGGCCTTACCAAGGCCTTATAAAGTGGCATTAACCCTTCACGTGATCTTGATTCTATCCCTCTGTTGATGCAGCCTAGAACTGTGTTGGCTTTTTTGGCAGCTGCTGCACACGGCTGGCTCATATTTAAATGGCTGTCCACTAGGACTCCAAGATCCCTCTCACAGTTACTACACACCCACACCCGAAGGTTATTTTTTTCAGGTACCGCTTTGTAAAGTAATCTATAAGAAAATCTGTTTCCTTTCATTTGCATGAGAACATGGTGGCAGGTGGAATTTGATTTAGAAATTAACTCAGTTAACCTTAGAAAGTAATTTTGCTTATTTCTCAGTCAATGTAATGAGAGTGAGAAAAACTTTTAAGATATCTTAAAACCTTTGGCCCAATGGCCCTCTGGTTCTCCGCTACTCTTTACTCCAATTTCTGCTTCTCAGAGTAGCGGTTTGATAGTTATTTCTGTCACCACTTAATCTGCAAGAGAGGAGGATCTCATCTGGTTTAACCTCTGGGCCGTTTCTAGGCTTAAGTGAAAAACAATAGGTGTAGTGCCACCTTCTGTGTCTGTATAGCATTGAGTGGTGAGACTAAGGGATGTGGCTGTTCTCTTGCCCAGATAGAGCCGAGGTGGCGCAGTGGTTAGAGTGCAGTACTGCAGGCTACTTCAGCTGACTGCTAGTTCGGCAGTTCGGCTGTTCAAATCTCACCGGCTCAGGGTTGACTCAGCCTTCCATCCTTCCGAGGTGGGTAAAATGAGGACCCGGATTGTTGTTGGGGGCAATTATGCTGACTCTGTAAACCGCTTAGAGAGGGCTGAAAGCCCTATGAAGCGATATATAAGTCTAACTGCTATTGCTATTGCTAAAAATAAATCTTTTAAAAATAAGAAGGCATGAATGCCGTCATATGCAAGTTTACACATCCTATTACTTTTATGATCAAGGTAAAGCAGGTAAGGGAATATATAGAATATTATTAAAACATGTTTTATATCAGTGTTCTCCCTTCACTGTTTTTAAAAAAAGCAGACCACATTTATTCCTCATTAATTAAATTAATTAAAGAGCCAAGGTGGCGCAGTGGTTAGGGTGCAGTACTGCAGGCCACTTCAGCTGACTGTTATCTGCAGTTCAGCGGTTCTAATCTCACCGGTTCAGGGTTGACTCAGCCCTCCATCCTTCCGAGGTGGGTAAAATGAGGACCCAGATTGTTGGAGGCAATATGCTGACTCTGTAAACCGCTTAGAGAGGGCTATAAGCCCTATGAAGCGGTATATAAGTCTAACTGCTATTGCTATTGCTATATGAGCGTAGAAGGATATAAAGATAAAGACAGCTTGATTAATAAGAGATTGGAAAGCTCTCTTGTATTTTAAATAGTAGAATGCAGGTGATCAATGAATGGAACGAACAAAAAAAGAATCCAAAAAAACATATGAAAGTAAATATACTGATTCTGGCAGTGCTGCAATTCATTTTTTTTTTTTACTACCAGTTTGGTGGGCATGGCAGGGGAAGGATACTGCAAAATCGCCATTCCCACCCCACTCTGGGGTCAGCCAGAGGTAGTATTTGCTGGTTCTCTGAACTACTCAAAATTTCTGCTACCGGTTCTCCAGAACCTGCTGAATTTCACCCCTGGGTTCTGGGAAGTCACAATGCCATTGAACTGGTCTTTGAAGATGTTTTGCTTCTCATCCAATTACCTCCTTGTGACCTATTAGATCGCACAGATTAGGCCTCCTCCGAGTTCCATCCGCCAGTCAGTGTCGACTGGCAACTACACGGAGGAGAGCCTTTTCAGTAGTAGCTCCGACCCTTTGGAACGATCTCCCCGTGGAGATTCGTACCCTCACCACCCTCCAGACCTTCCGCACAGCCCTCAAGACCTGGCTATCCCGTCAGGCCTGGGGATAAAGACCGCAATCCGTCCCCACCCGAATGATGAATGTTGTGTACTATTTCTATTTATGTATTGTTTTATGTCTTACTGTCTTGTACTCCCCTCCCTATATATTGTAAGCCGCCCTGAGTCCCCTCAGGGAAAAGGGCGGCCTATAAATAATAAACTAAGCTTCTTCAGCTCTCCTTCAGCTATTGTTGTTGTTGTTGTTTCTAAGTATGAAAACAGATTCCCTGGAAATTTGGTTCAAATTGACAGAAATATCCTTAAATTATGCGGAGACAAAAATAATTACAGTACACAAAAAATACCAGAGCTGCTTTAGGATTTTAAACAATTTTAACTGTGATTTTTTTCCCCTAAATTGTGGCTATCTGTATTGATCTAAATCCTGGCAAATAATAATTTTCTACTATCGGGGTAGAAGTATTAGTATGATACATGGTCGGTTTCATTTTCTTTTTCCATCCTCAGAAGATGGAACAAAAATCCATTCTGGGAGTGTCATTCTGACTACAGGGACATTTCTGAGAGGGATGGTTCTAATCGGATTGGAAATGCATCCTGCGGGGCGAATGGGAGACCAGCCCTCCGTCGGCCTGGCTCAGACGCTGGAGACGATCGGATTTACCATGGGGAGACTGAAGACCGGAACTCCTCCACGATTGCTGAGAGACTCCATTGATTTCACTCATCTTCAGAAGCAGGAGGCAGATAACCCTCCTGTGCCATTCAGTTTCCTCAGTGAAGCTGTGTGGATTAAGGTGGGCCAGAAAATGCAAGGAAGTGCATGTTGTTTTGTCCTTGCGCTTGTTGCGTCGTTCCGACGCAGCCGGCAGGCGCGGCCAGAGCCTCAGGCGCCTGATTGACTCTGGCGCGCCAGCCGGCCGGTGGGAAAAATGCCAGCCGCCGATTGGCTACCTGCCTGACAGCTGTCAAATATAAATAGCTGTCAGGCGGGCTCCTTTTGTTCGTGTTCTGAATTGTTGCCTGTTCTTCGTTCAATAAAGCTGACTTGTTTTACCTCAGAACCTCGTCTTTAAAAGCGCTTACGACTGACAGCCGGCAACAGCCAAGTTGCGCCTGATTGGCTAAGGTGCGGCTGGCTGAGCGCGGGCTGCCAGACGCGCGCCTATTGGTCTCCCTGCTTGACAGCTCCGTATAAATAGCTGTCAAGCAGGGCGAGGTGCTGAATCGCTACTTAGTAGCTGTTTTGATTCTCTGTTTGCAATAAAGCTGTTCAATTTACCTCAGGCGCCTCCTGCCTCGTAATTCCTCGGTCCACTTCACTGGCGACGAGGATGGGATCTTGAGGCCCTGTCTAAACAGCCTAGAACAGAGAATTGACACAACTAGTAAGTAGCGATTCAGCACGTCGCCCTGCTTGACAGCCATTTATACGGAGCTGTCAAGCAGGGCGACCAATAGGCACGCGTCTGACAGCCCGCGCTCAGCCAGCCATGCCTTAGCCAATCAGGCGCGACTTGGCTGTTGCCGGCTGTCAGTCGTAAGCGCAAGGACGAAACACATGTGTAGCCATATAGTCCTAGTCTTTTCCAGCGCATGAAAAGACATGGCTGTTTTCATATGAAAGGGATCTGAATGGCTAGGGGATTTCATAAAAGAACCCCTCCTAAATCAAGGCCAAAGCACATCCAATGCAGCAGTCAGTGACAGTTCTCAGAGAATATCTCAAAGCAGGGTGCATGGGTTACAGTTCCCTTCCTGTCTGTTTCTATATGTGGAATGGAGGAATCTGAAGATGGTATTTCTCTATCGCTATGTTAGGAATTGCTAAGATTTACAGAAGCAATTTCTCTAAAGCATCATTGACGTTAGAGCTGCCTGTTGATTTTATATTTTGTGTGTGTGTGTGTTTTGCATTTGTGCTGATAAATAAAGAGAGACTAGTATAGATCTATTTCAAGCTATTTATCTCTCATCAGCTAGCCACACCCTCACTGGGATTTGAACCTATGCTGTATTACATATTAGGCAGTTATGTTAGCCACTAAACCACAGGCTCTCCTCCTTTATCAGCTAAGCCAGGGAAATAGGTATGTATGGCGTCACAACCCCTGGTGTGCCCAACTATGGGAGGAAGCATATGCTTCCTCCCATATTTGGGCATACGAGGGATTGTGACACCATACATACATACATGTGTGTGTGTGTGTGTGTGTTGCATTTGTGCTGATAAATAAATAAAGGGAGACTAGTATAGATCTATTTCAAGCTATTTAGCTCTCATCAGCTAGCCACACCCTTACTGGGATTTGAACCTGTGCTGTATTACATATTAGGCAGTTGTGTTAGCCACTAAGCCACAGGCTCTCCTCCTTTATCAGCTGAGCCAGGGAAATAGGTATGTAATTTTGTGTCACAACCCCTATGTCTGGATGGTCTCTTGAGATGAGCCGATAGACAGAGAAAGGAAAGGAAAGTCGTCATCTAAAAACTGGTGGGTAGAGGTACCATAAATTAATTAAGTTCATTAATACATATTTAAAATCAAGTATGTTTCGTGAAATGGGAAGAATGTTTGGGGACTTTGCACCCATGATTGTATTTAACATGATTGTTTATTGAGCAAAGAATAATTTTAAAAATGGATTACCATTGGAAAGAACCAGATGCTTTCCGAATGACATTTGATTCCTCTAGTCACCAGCAACATTCTGCATTAACTGGCGTAGGAATTCTAATTAGCTTTTGATTATTATTTTTCCGGTGGGCGGAATCCAAAGTCGACCGAGTGTATTTTTGGCCTGTATAAAAATTATTTAATGCATTCACCAAATCCCGACAATTCTTTTACAGCCAGAAGATCAGTTGCCCTGTTATTTGACCCACACCAACCCTGAGGTAGAGGAGATCATCCAGGAAAATCTTCACCTGAGCAATC
Organism: Thamnophis elegans; assembly: GCF_009769535.1. NCBI lineage: Eukaryota > Metazoa > Chordata > Lepidosauria > Squamata > Natricidae > Thamnophis > Thamnophis elegans. The sequence continues at coordinate 5,369,708 of NC_045543.1, read as the reverse complement.
ACATCAAAGAAACCGTAAAAGGACCCCGGTGAGTCTCTATTACATTTCTTCATGTGTGAAGAAGTGCAACTTTTCCAAATGGCAAGCGCTGTCATGGTTTTGTATAGCACCGCAGAAACCAAAAAGAAGGTTTTTAAACATGTCTTATAAAAATTTTATTTTTAAAAATTAGCAGTAGCCAGCATATTCCCTTTGGGAATAAAGATGGTGCTTGCTTTCCGTTTCTTTTAAGAAATTAATATGTATTGGCTGTTGGTTGTTCAGTCTGAGAGTTACTGCTGTTTTCTGTTATTATTTTAACATTTTTACTATAAGCCACACCAAATTGGTGTAATATGTCACATCTTATTGTTCATCTAAGATTGCATTTACCTTCTTTTAATAGCAATAGCAATAGCAGTTAGACTTATATACCGCTTCATAGGGCTGTCAGCCCTCTCTAAGCGGTTTACAGAGTCAGCATATCGCCCCCACAGTCTGGGTCCTCATTTCACCCACCTTGGAAGGATGAGTCCACCTTGAGCCATTGAGATTAGAACCGCTGAACTGCAGATAACAGTCAGCTGAAGTGGCCTGCAGTGCTGCACCCTAACCACTGCGCCACCTCGGCTCAGAATTGCTAAGGACCAGATGATATTTAAGAATTGCTTAAGGACCAGATGATATTTATTATGGTCCTGATACGTAAAACCATAGAACTCAAAAAGGGTGTATGCTTTTTTCATAAGACTGTATATTGGATGCCTTAGTTATTACTTATTCCATAGATGTCATATTACTAATTCCCAGTATTACCACTAATCTCTGTGATACTTGACAGAGTATATTAAAGCCATAAAATAAAATAAGAGATGAACATAAATGCTGAGGAGCTAAAAATATAAATGTTAAGTCAAAAGGAAAAAAAATAGCTGTCAAGAAAAACGAGGCACAAATCCCACTGCATTATATACTGAGTCATGATTTCTACAGTTTGATCTCCTCTTGTTGAAGGCTTTTGAGCAGGATGCCAGGAGCTGCATTCTAAAAACTAGATGACCCCACAACTATAACTTAATATAACTTTAATCACAGTTGTAATATTCTAATAACCTGTTTTTTTCCTAAAGCAGTTAGCAATAGCAGTTAGACTTATATACCGCTTCATAGGGCTTTCAGCCCTCTCTAAGCGGTTTACAGAGTCAGCATATTGCCCCCAACAACAATCCGGGTCCTCATTTTGCCCACCTCGGAAGGATGGAAGGCTGAGTCAACCTTGAGCCGGTGAGATTTGAACAGCCGAACTGCAGAACTGCAGTCAGCTGAAGTAGCCTGGAGTGCTGCATTTAACCACTGTGCCACCTCGGCTCTTTACAATTAAAAAGTTACATTAAAGATTACAATTTTGATGGCAGCTTTTGAACTGACTTGGTGTTCTGCTCGCAAAGTCTTCAGTGTTATGCACCCCTGTATTAGAAGCCGAGGAATTCACCACAAAGATGAGGCACAAGGGACTCTTACTAATCCCTCCCAGGCCTTTCACAGGTGTGAGTGAAGGCCACGTGTGAGGCATGGAGTTCTTTCTTTTTTCTGTTCCCTCATATGTTTCTGTCATTTTAGCTATCTGTTATTCTTTGTTTGTTTGTTTCATATTATATTTTGTACGTTTTTATTTGCAATCTGCCTAGAGTAGTTGGGAATTGCGTGAATAGTTAGTTTCCTGATGGTGTCGACCTCCTAGTCACCTCAAGCCTGGATTACTGCAACGCGCTCTACATGGGTCTACCCTTGCAAAGCGTTCGGAGACTGCAACTACTCCAGAATGCAGCCGCGCGAGCGATATTGGGTGTACCTAGGCACACCCATGTTACACCTATCCTCCGCGAGCTGCACTGGCTACCCATTGGTCTCCGGACGCAATTCAAGGTGTTGGTTATTACCTTTAAAGCCCTACATGGCTTAGGACCAGCATACCTGCAAGACCGCCTACTGCCACATTCCTCCCAGCGGCCGGTAAGATCCCACAGATTGGGCCTCCTTCGGATGCCGTCAGCCAGACAATGTCAGCTGGCGGCTCCCCAGAGGAGAGCCTTCTCTGTGGCTGCCCTGACCCTTTGGAACGAACTACCCCCAGAAATCTGGACCTCACCCACTCTCATGGCCTTCAGAAAAGCTGTCAAGACCTGGCTTTTCCGGCAGGCCTGGGGCTGTTGACCTCATTGTTGAGGTCCAGCCCCGACTGAAATGAATGTATCTTTGTCGTTTTAACTTGTCTTAGTTTATTTTTTACTTTTTTAATTTTCTTTCTCTTCCCTTCTGTAAGCCGCCCGGAGTCCTTCGGGATTGGGGCGGCCTATAAATAAAATGAAACTTACAAACTAAACTAAACTCCTGATTTAGCTGTCTATCCTGTATCTAGATACTGCCCTTCCCTTGAGTCTAAAGTTCTACGTTTTCCGAATCGCCAGCATCAGGTCTGGCTGGAGCCCGAAGGCCTGGATTCCGATGTCACGTACCCACAGGGAATGTCCTTGACCCTGCCTTGTGAGATCCAGGAAAAAATCATCAGTCTTATCAGAGGCTTGGAACATGCTAAGATGATACAGCCAGGTGAGAAGTTGGAAGAAGGGTCATGTTTTGGGGTAAGCAGTTTGATTTGGGAAATCGTGTTACTTCCGATGTCCTCCTGCTCATAGAGGGATTTTTATCTGTTCACTGTGGAGGCATCTTTTCCTCCTTTCAGAGAAATGGCTCACTAATCAACCTGTACATAAGCATGTTGTTCAGCGCCAAGGGTGGTTTTCAGGCGATTCGCGGCAGTCCCCGCGAACCGGTTGGTCGGCGAACCCGGAAGTAAGTAACTTCCGGGAACGGCGAAGGGTCCGCCCGCCCGCCCGCGTTCCTTACCCGGTTTTGACGAGTTCTGCGCTTCCACGCATGCGCAGGACGCATACAGCGCCTGCGCGATCCTCCAGGAGCAGCTGGAGCATTGCACAGACGCTAGTACGCATGCGTGCACTGCGCGCGTGCACGAGGACGCCGCCGGCCCCGTTCCAACCGAACCGGTTGGAACGGGGCGAGAAACCCACCCCTGTTCAGCGCCCATAGAAATACTTAACGGTTAGGTTTGTAGAGTTACGTTTTCTAAGTGCATTTGACAGACATTGTTCGCGAAACTACTTTGTGTGTTGTATCCATACCAGGCTACGGAGTTCAGTATGACTTTCTGGATCCACGTCAGCTGAGCGCTTCCCTGGAGTCTCGACTGGTGCAGCGATTGTTCTTTGCGGGACAGATCAATGGCACGACAGGCTATGAGGAAGCTGCAGCCCAGGTGGGTGACTTGAGAAAAGCATGCAGGAAATGGACCAGGATTCAGAGTCAGCATCTCTGATACTAATTTCATCACTGACATTCAGCCACAAAACACTTTTAATAGTTCATTCAGATTAAACGACTGTTCCTCATTCTTGCCAGGGCTTTCTTGGAACACACAGTGCGATGAGGAAATTTGCTCTTGTCCTAGAGGAAATCTGGGGTTCTGGCTGCCGTAGGTCCAGTCACTTATCTTAATATTCAAGAGGAAACATGCTTAACAAATGAATATTTGGGTTCAATAGCAATAGCAATAGCAGTTAGACTTATATACCGCTTCATAGGGCTTTCAGCCCTCTCTAAGCGGTTTACAGAGTCAGCATATTGCCCCCAACAACAATCAGGGTCCTCATTTTACCCACCTCGGAAAGGATGGAAGGCTGAGTCAACCTTGAGCCGGTGAGATTTGAACAGCCGAACTGCAGAACTGCAGTCAGCTGAAGTAGCCTGCAGTGCTGCATTTAACCACTGCGCCACCTTGGCTCTAAGTTGAATAGCAGAAGTGCCCTTGAAGGGGTAACAAAGATGTTGTTTTATTGTTTTGGAAAGCTGTATTAGTATTAATAATGTCAGTGAAAAAATGAATCTGGCTTAGACAGATTGAAAAGGAAGAGAAATTAACTATATTTTTCTGAATAAAAGGATCCTTGGTTCTAAAGGAAAAGTTATAGAAAAGAACAGGGATGTCACTGGACATGTGTCAAATAATTATTTTGTTTGCACACAGTTTGATGCATTTACGGTTTTTCAAGTCAAAAGTTACTTAACCAGACATTAATGGCTAGCCCTATAAACACATCCCTCTCCCCACTTGACCAGCTTCATTTGCTAATATTTCAGACTGTTTTGCATTTAGAAAGTATCTTAATTGGTAACAAAGAGAACCTGAGCTTCTGCTCTCTGCTGGCATCATCTACATAGCTGTTGGTCATTGCACCAGATTTCCTCTCTGGTGGGTCTTATTCTTCTTCCTCTATAAACCGTTCCTTGTTTGCGTTCTTTTAAGATTTTCAGTTTTTCTTCCGCTGGAATCCTTAGCTCATGATTTTTTTTCCCCCTAGAAACTTTTCTAGGTCTTTCAGGTTGATTCTCTCTAGGACAGAGGTGGGCAATTTGTAAAGAATTACGTGTTTCAATTCAGTCTCCTGACCTGCTGTCCCTCCCTACCACTAATCTGGAGATGTGATTAGACGGATGTAAACGTTTTTAGACTATTGATTTACAGAGGCAGAACATTAAAGATAAGAACAGAAGTGATTTGCCTTTTGTAGGCCTCCTACACCCATGTCTCATCCTTTGTTTTTGAAGTATTGAAGAATTTTTTTGTCACAGTTCAATCTTATAGCTGCTAAACGTTTATGGGATGACCATGTGACTTTGGGGGCCCAGAAAGGACATTGGAGAGCCATATAGGAATCATTGGCTGCCCCCTACTTGTTGTGGCCTGGCAGGAGCCGTTGGAGCTGCCGCCAGACTCCGACAGTGAGGGGTCTTATGAGTCAACCTTGGAGGAGGTGGAGGACCATGTGGACTCCGAGCAGGGCGAGGAGAAACTGATGGGCCACCAGGTGGCGGCAGAGCATTGGATCAAAGGGAATGTTCAGGAAAACATTTGGGAGTTGTTTCAGGATGCACGCAGGCGCAGGGCTACTCGGCGTAAAGAACGACGGAGTAACTACAGGAGGTGATTATGAGCAGCTGATGCTGATTAAGATCCTCTCCTGAGTATAAAAGAGACTGTTTGTGCCATGCACAAATATTTCGTATTTGTAAGCCGCCCGGAGTCCTCCGGGATTGGGCAGCATATAAACTCATTAAATTGCGAATTGCAGGAGTCAACGTTCTCATTCACGTTCACAAATTAAGAGAAACCAACTTGGAGAAGTAGGTTTGCTGGAAGAAGCCTGTTTACAGTGCTGCGTATGTTTATAGGACTTTTTGCCAGAGTGATTACCTATTTGTTTATTTTGGGCTTGCAGCCAACGAGAGCTTGGACTGATTAAAACATTCTTTGGTACGTCTGTTTTGGCTTTCGTTCCTGACGGAGAATGGGGGATGTCAAAACACTACTGCTCTACAGATAAAGTGGCTCTAGGCAGCAACATCCATCAACAGACCAATAATATATGCTATCCAGTCATATTTTCCTTATAACTCCTATTGGGCCATGATCATCTTGCAGGGTGTTGTTGCTGGAATCAATGCAGGCCTGCGGATCCAAGGGAAGCCTCCTTTTATCATCAGTCGCACCGAGGGATACATTGGAGTTTTGATTGATGATCTTACCACTCTTGGCACCAAAGAACCATACCGGATGTTTACCAGCCGGGCAGAGTTTCGGATGTCCCTGCGACCAGATAATGCCGATAGCAGGCTCACCTTCCGAGGTTTGATTTGATTTGATTTATTCAGTTTGCATGCCGCCCTATTCCCGAGAGACTCAGGGCGGCTAACAATCAGAAGGGAAGGGGGTACAGAATAAAAATAAAAAGACAAACACATTTAAAAAACAGCAACAGTCGTAACCTCGGATGGGGCTGAAAAATTCAACAGCCCCAGGCCTGCCGGAACAGCCAGGTCTTAATGGCTTTGCGGAAAGCCGGAAGGGTGGTGAGGGTCCAGATCTCAACGGGGAGATCGTTCCAGATGGCCGGAGCAGCCACAGAGGAGGCCCTCCCCAGTAGTCACTCCTTCAACTTCTGTTTTGATGCGCTCCTCATTCTGTCCTCATTCCAGGTGCCACTTTTTCTTTCTTTCATTTTTTCTTTCTTTCTTTCTTTTTGGTATACATTTCAAGGCTACCACGAAGCTGGTTGTGTGTCACAAAAGCGGTACGAACAAGCCTCTTTGATGAAAGAAATGCTGAAAGAAGGAATGGAAGCACTGAAGTCTGTTCGGTTTGGTTATAAAATGTGGCGGCAGCTCGTTCCGGAGGCCAGAATGAATCATCACCATAATTTCCCTCGCAGGTTGTGGTTTATTGCTTTCTTATTCTAGAATTTTGCTTACTGAGGCATATCGCCATCATTCTTGTATTCCATTTCTCACCTTTTCCTGGAACAATCTAGATCAGTGTTTCTCAACCTTGGCGACTTTTAAGTCCACAGGACTTAAAAGTCACCAAGGTTGAGAAACACTGATCTAGTATATGTATGGATTTTAAGAAGTTCTTTGAGTGCACAAAGCTGTCCAGGTGTATCTTCGAAAACATAAATACATTTCCTTCCCCACTGATTTGAATGAGCCCAGATGCATGAGGGATTGAACATTGTTTGTTTAAAAGTTTAAGCTGCCCCATGCATAGCCTCTCCGGGCATTTATAATAAAACTCACTAAAAGATGCAAATTGGATAAAAATGCCCCAACAATAAATGAAATGTAAAATAAAAGAATACACAGCCTGAGAAAATACATGGGTCTTCTTCATCTGGTGTCAAAATGATGCTTATGTGCAGGGGTGCGTTGCTAATCCCGTTCCAACCGGTTCGGTTGGAACGGGGCCGGCGGCGTCCTCGTGCACGCGCGCAGTTCACGCATGCGTCTTAGCGCCTGCGCGATGCTCCAGTTGCTCGCGGAGAGTCGCGCAGGCGCTGTATGTGCCATCCAGCTGCTCGCGGAGAATCGCGCAGGCGCTGTATGTGCCATGCGCCTGTGTGGAAGCGCAGAAGCCTTCAAAGACTGGTAAGGAGCGCGGGCGGGCGGGCCCTTCGCCTTTCCCGGAAGTTACTTACTTCCGGGTTCGCCGACCAACCGGTTCACGGGGACCGCCGCAAACCGGTTGAAACCCACCCCTGCTTATGTGGGAGTCACTTGAGCATCTCCGGGAGGGCATTTTATAAGTGCCACCATAGAGGAAGGAATCTTTCCTGGTCTAGACCCACTTTACCTCTTTGGTGGGAAGATCTCTAGGAGCCCCCCGCCCCCCTTGGAAAAACTGAAGACCCAAGGAGGTGCATATGGGAAAAGGCACTCCTCAAGTAACCTCCTTATGTAACCATGTCCTTAAGGGATACAATGGCTCAGTGGCTAAGACGCTGAGCTTGCCAATCGAAAGGTCGGCAGTTCGGTGGTTCGAATCCCTAACGCTGTGTAACAGGGTGAGCACCCGTTACTTGTCCCAGCTTCTGCCAACCTAGCAGTTTGAAAGCAGGTAAAAAATGCAAGTAGAAAAATAGGGACCACCTTTGTTGGGAAGATAACAGTGTTCCTTGCGTCTTCAGCATTTAGTCACATGACCACTGAGATGTCTTTGGATAGCGCTGGCTTTTCGGCTTTGAAACGGAGATGAGCACCGCCCCCTGGAGTCAGGAATGACTCTAGCACATGCGTGCGAGGGGAACCTTTACCTTCACCTAGTATTGAGCCGAGGTGGCGCAGTGGTTAGGGTGCAGTACTGCAGGCCACTTCAGCTGACTGTGATCTGCAGTTCAGCGGTTCAAATCTCACCGGCTCAAGGTCGAACTCCGCCTTCCATCCTTCCGAGGTGGGTGAAATGAGGACCCGGACTGTGGGGGCAAGTTGCTGACTCAATTTGCTAAAAAAATTGTAAACCGCTTGGAGAGGGCTGAAAGCCCTATGAAGCGGTATATAAGTCAAATAAATATATATATATATAGATGATAGATAGATAGATAGATAGATAGATAGATAATAGATAGATAGATAGATAGATAGATAGATAAATGATAGATAGATAGATAGATAGATAGATGATAGATAGATAGATAGATAGATAGATAGATAGATAGATAGATAGATAGATAGATAGATAGATAGATAGATGTATGTCCTTAGTAGGATGTGGGCCTGTGTGCTGACAACTTCAGTTAGATGAAGTAGGAACTATAGTAAATAATATTTTATAGGAAAAATGGAGTCATCTGCTGAAAGCTTGTGATTCAAATGTAATCAAAATTTCAAAATAAAAAAGAGTTCCTGGGTATATACTTGTTTCATTTATTGTGATTTAGAGATTATTTCACTGAATAATGGAATGGTTTGTTTCTTTTTGTTTAGTGCTCTAGAAGTTTTCCAGAATCCAGCGATCAGTATGGATGTTTTAGCTAGAGCTCTCCCAGAATCCATGAAAAAAATCACTGAATGGAAACCATTGGCAGAAAGGCTGAAAATAGAAGGTACAGAATATTTTATTGGCGACACATAATTATAATAGTCCTAGAATTTCTTTTACAACAATTTAGCCCAAGACATAGGTCGTAAAGTCTTGTCAAACTGAGGGCACACTGAATTTCTGTGAAAAATAGGTGCTGTAGAAAGAAAATGTTTTTTGCAATGCAGAAGGAAATTAATTATGTGAACTATGGAAAAAGCAAAATTGAATATAATGGAATTATTTCCAACCTTAACTTGTGGCTTTGAAAAAAGCCAAGCTTACTCACATCACTTTTCTTGTGATATTATTGCTCATGATAAGGCATTTATTCTCCATTTACATTAAGAAATAAATAAAAAATCCAGTTAAATAAAAATTGATAATGATAGTAATGTATACAATGTTGAGTTGATATGATAAGAGCCAAGGTGGCGCAGTGGTTAAATGCAGCACTGCAGGCTATTTCAGCTGACTGCAGTTCTGCAGTTCGGCTGTTCAAATCTCACCGGCTCAGGGTTGACTCAGCCTTCCATCCTTCCGAGGTGGGTAAAATGAGGACCCGGATTGTTGTTGGAGGCGATATGCTGACTCTGTAAACCGCTTAGAGAGGGCTGAAAGCCCTATGAAGCGGTATATAAGTCTAACTGCTATTGCTATTGCTATAAGTAATAATTGGATATGAGAAGGGAAGGTTAGAAATATTTTTGGCATATATATAAAGATTATTAATAACAATAATAATTATCATAAAAAAACTATATACAGTTAAATTTTAACTAATGGGGAAATGCTATGATATAGGATATAATTAAATAAAGAAAGGATAATGATAATAAATTATATACATGGAGGATTAGAAATCTTTGGTATTAAATATTATGGAAGTTTAGCTAAAACAGGATATGAGGACTTAATGTTAATGGAGGATTTTACAAATAAGTAAATGAAATGCCAGCATGTGGTTATGGATTGAATCTTGGTATATTTAAGGATGAAGGATGTTTAAATAACTGTACTCAAATAAAAGTGGAGGTATGATGATGTTAATATAGTAAATATTTGAGTTAAGACATTTGAATTAATATGAATTATATTTGATGACGATGGAAGAGATGGACAAAAGCTTTTTGTAACCAGCTGATATACTTTTTACAACATATGTTTGTTTTGGAAATAAATAAATAAATAAAAAATTATTAAAAAATAAATAAATAAATAAAAAATTGTAAGCAAGTGCCAGAGTATACAGTTAAGGGTTTTTTTCCCCCCTGTACCCTATTTTTTGCTGGTTCAATCTTTTTATTTTTAATTATTATTTTCATGGCTTTTCCTACCAGCTGTTTATGGTTTCCATGTGGCCAATCAAAAGCTGGAAATAGAGGAAGTACGTCAAGATGAGTCTCTCCGTTTACCTGAGGACCTGGATTATCTCACTGTCGATGTATCGCTATCCCAGGAAGCGCGAGAGATACTGCAGGCCCACCGCCCCTCAACGGTAAAGTCCTGGAGGAGGCAGAAAGCTTAATGAACGCTGTGTGAACTGTGTGATGTGTATTCTGGAAGAGTTAGAAATTTTCAAATGTGGTGTTACGTACAAGTAGACCTCAATCAACAACCTGTCTGCCTTTATTTGAAATAAAAAAGAGGAGAAATATATCTAAAGAAACACTTCCAATCTACTTTGTAGCAGTGACAGAGATAATAATTACCATGTCCACTCCCCCAAATTGTTCATCTTGGTTATCTTCCCATAAACACCCCTTTTTTAATCAGTAAATCTGGACTTCACCAGCTCATTTTTATTCATTCTTGCAAAAAAAAAAAAAAAAGACCATAAAGGGTTTCCAATCTTTTATAAAGGTAGTAATTGCTTCTTCTTGAATCAAGCAGGTCGATTTAACCATTTCTGTAAGCTCTGTCATTCTCATAATCCCTGTATTTCTTTTTCTTTTTTTTAAGTAATCTTTATTAGTTATACATTTTTTAAAGAGTAAAACATACAAATACAAATACAATTTTAAACATACAACCCCCCCTTCCCTCCCCCCCCCCCACCCGGTGACAGTCATTCACAGCCCAACTTTTTTCTTTCCTCATTGTTAGGTCTCTAAGCCACATCTTCTCATTACAAAATTCAGGGATCTATTACAATAGCAATAGCAATAGCAGTAGACTTATATACCGCTTCATAGGCCTTTCAGGCCTCTCTAAGCGGTTTACAGAGAGTCAGCATATTGCCCCCAACAATCCGGGTCCTCATTTTACCCACCTCGGAAGGATGGAAGGCTGAGTCAACCCTGAGCCGGTGAGATTTGAACCGCTGAACTGCTGATCTAGCAGTAGCCTGCAGTGCTGCATTTAACCACTGCGCCACCTTGGACAATACCCATGTTCACTTTTAACTTTCCCCAGAAAACATGAGCAATTCAATATGGCATTTGAGCCTACATATAATTGTGGCCGCAAGAATAACTTATGCACAATTTTGGAAATCCACTACCATACCATCGGAAGATGCTATAATTAAAAAGATCTATGAATGTGCAGAAATGGACAGAATGACAGGTTGGCTGAGGGACAAAGGAGAAACGGAACATTATCTTAGCTGGAACTTATGGTATATGTGGGCGACAAGGAGAACAGCAGGGACTTAAAATGGGGAAAGTTAAAAATCCCTGTATTTCTGTAGTCTTCTGTCTGTGCATCGAATAGCCTCGTGACAGTTATATTATAAAACCTGCTCTTTTGCCTTCTCTGGTTCTAGATCGGTGCCATCAGCCGCATCCCTGGGGTTACACCAGCTGCTGTTTGTCAACTACTGAGATTTGTGAAAGGCAACCACAGAAGAGCAAAGCGGATAGACGATTTATCTAGGACTGCTGAGCCACCGTCTTCTGCGGAGGTGCTGGGTCAGAGAAAGCTTGAAGCTACTGGTTACAAATAGTGCTTTCTGAGCCAGAGCCACTAAAGGATGTCGGGTATTCCTGCTGCTTACAATCCAATTCAGTTAATTTATATCATTTAATACATGCATAAATATCTAAAACAACCTCAGCGGTGCATGTTGTGTTATTATTATTATTTTTTATCCACAAAAAAGCACATCGCTGAATTTGATGTACTGAATTTGACCAAGGAGGATCGTGGCAGTCCTAAACATCTGCTGGAGCAAATATTTCTATAATGTTTGTTTACATTTACTAGTGTAAACCACACAGCTTTGTGTGGTTCCTGGCCACCCGAAGGAGCAAAGGCAATGAGTCTAATTAGATAAATGCAATTCTTTCCAAATAAAGAAAAGTGTAACTGTCATAGTGAATAACACTCATTCATATAAGAATGAATGAGCCGAGGTGGCGCAGTGGTTAGGGTGCAGTACTGCAGGCCACTTCAGCTGACTGTTATCTGCAGTTCAGCGGTTCAAATCTCACCGGCTCAAGGTTGACTCAGCCTTCCATCCTTCCGAGGTGGGTGAGATGAGGATCCAGACTGTGGGGGCGATATGCTGACTCTGTAAACCACTTAGAGAGGGCTGAAAGCCCTATGAAGCGGTATATAAGTCTAACTGCTATTGCTATTGCTATATAATCTTCAGAACGTTTTGCTGTACTCTGATATTCCAAAGAAGCAGTGCCTATGTGGTTCTATTTAGCTGCCTATTTGTTGAATTTCTGATCCCTCCAGTCTCCTTCAGTTGTGTTAAGGTGTATCTGAAGCTCGCTCACTCTCCCTCTTCTCTCTTGGATCTAAAAGGAATACACCTGTTCCATTTTCAACAGGGAAAAGCATTAACAAAGTGCAAATATGGTACTTTTAACCATATAAGAGCCGAGGTGGCGCAATGGTTAAATGCAGCACTTCAGGATACTTCAGCTGACTGCAGTTCTGCAGTTTGGCTGTTCAAATCTCACCGGCTCAAGGTTGACTCAGCCTTCCATCCTTCCGAGGTGGGTGAAATGAGGACCCAGATTGTTGTTGGGGGCAATATGCTGACTCTGTAAACCGCTTAGAGAGGGCTGAAAGCCCTATGAAGCGGTATATAAGTCTAACTGCTATTGCTATAGCTTTCTACACTTTAGACTAAGTTGTTCCACATGCCATGCCTGTTTTTCTCTCTTGTTTGATAACTTCAATAAGCAGCAGTTTACTTAAATACCTCTTATTTGCTAATAAGGGTTCAATATGTGAATTGACTGGAATAACCACCAACATTTGCACCCCTGTTGCAGGAATGCAGCCTCCAGGGGAATAACTGCTATTTATTTTGAAGGAGAGAAAATGTGTCTATTTCCCTTTTTTTTTCTGATTTAAAGACAACCCAAGGAGTCTGTTGGTTAGGTTAGGTTAGGTTTATTGGTTTTGTATGCCGCCCACTCCCGAAGGACTCCGGGCAGCTCACAATAAACGAGGGGGGGGGGATAAATAAGACAATACAAACAATATTAAAAATCCACAAGTCACAATTGAAACGGGGGTGGGTACTTCAACAACCCCCAGCCTGCCGGAACAGCCAGGACTTAGTAGCTTTACGGAAGGCCGGGAGGGTAGTATGGGTCTGGATCTCGACGGGGAGCTCGTTCCAGAGGGCCGGGGCAGCAACAGAGAAGGCCCTCCCCCGGGGGGTCGCCAACCGACATTGGCTGGCAGATGGAACCTGGCCAAGCCTGTGCGATCGAATCGGTCTTTGGGAGGTAATTGGCAGGAAGTGGTCTCTCAGGTACCCAGGTCCGATGCCATGTAGGGTTTTTATAAGTAGCGACTAGCACCTATTGATTTTGGCTTTGCTAATAATCTGTAGGACACCATGTGAATTCTAATGAGAAAGGGGTTAGTCATTCATTCCTGAATTTTGAGCTCCTGGATCCATTCCAGAGAAAACAAGTTGCTCCCTTAACTTGGCACTGTTGAAAACTGCTGAAAAAGATGAAGCAGATTTTGCAGACTTTTTGTAGCAAAAAAAAAGCTAGGGGGGGGGGGCAGTGTTTTGCTGCTAATCTCTGGGTAGTGTGCTATTCAGAGAGGAATGTATCACACAAAAGGAATTACCCTCTGAATCCTTGAGATGCATTCTAGCACTCTGGCCTTGGAGGTCTTTAAAAATAAGTGGAGAGGAGGAGGAGGGTGTTTGGCCTGGTGGGGTGGGAATTAAGCCTGCGGGGGCCCAATAAGCAGGAAGCAGAACACGGGGTGCCTACTAGTGTGGGGAACACCAGGGGGGGCAGGCCAGGCAGACCTAAACTGTTCAAGGCCTTCAAGGGCCTCCCCCCCACCCTTAAGGCATCCCACACTTCGCTTAACGACCCACAAGTGTCATTAACAATTAATGGGGAAAGCAGGGATGGGGAGACATTAGGTGAGACATTTCACCTAATGGCTGTTATGACATGGAATTCTCCATTATGGTTATATGTTGAAAGCTACCTAGTTAAAGAAAGTCCCTTTTATTGGAACCAAGCCTAGGCAGTCTCTCCTCCCTTCTCAGATTTTCCAAATGCGGAGAAAAGGATGGAAAATGTACAGTTGCCAAACTCATTTTGGAGGAAAAGAAAACACTCCTAATAGCTCATGTCTACATAAATAGCTATGTGAGATCTATTTTTAACCAACCAGGTTCTTAAAGCCAGAAAAAGTGTTATTCTACAGCTGGTAAAATTCTGTCCAAATCTCCTTGGCGCTTCTGTTTTCCAGCTCTTTTTCCAACAGCAGTGTTTTTCCAATGATAACCCCAGCCTTTATTCTTTTTTTTTCCTCCCCAGAAAATATCCTGCAATTTGACCTAACTGTTCTGGAAATTCTCAACTATATTAAAAGTGAACAACAGTAAAACAGAAATCCCAGAAGTAAAATTTTAATCTTTGGAAACCAGAATAATCGTACAATTATATATTCTTCAAGCATACCTCTCCCTCTAGATCTATGGTTTTCTTCGCTTGTAATAACAATCTTCTCATGCTTAAAATATATTTTCCTTTTTGTTTTTCTTTCCTCCACATCTAAGCCCTCCCATTAAAATAAAATTTAAAAAAAAGCAAGAGGCTTCAAAGGCACATTTATTCCAAAGAATGCTCGGTTGAATGTAAATTGAGACACGTACAATGGCTAGCTATCATTATGCAATTCACTTTGACAAATGTGGTTAAGATAATGAAGAAGTAACTTTAGAAGAAGAAAAAGTTAAAGGTTGCATGTAGCGTGGGCCAAAAACTTTGGTTACAACATAGATCTAGTGGATTGGGAAAGAATTTGGAACACAAATTATAAACTAACACGATCAGCAGCACTTAAAGAAAATATATACAAAATGTTTTATCGGTGGCATTTTATCACCAAGAAGATTGGGTAAAATGTACCCAAACATGAAGCCGACCTGCTGGAAGTGTAAAAAAAGTACAAGGGACTTATTATCACATATGGTGGACCTGCCCGGAAACAGAAAAAATATTGGACAAAAATTTGGAAATGGGTGCAAGAAATTACAGGAGAACAGATAAAACCCGAAATCTTTCTACTGGGAATAATCAAAGGGAAATATACAAAGAAAATTAAGTACATATTAACACATCTGCTAACTACAACTAGAATAGCATTTGCCCAATGCTGGAAACAAAATAATACCCCCTAGGATGAATTAGTGATAAAAAAAAAACTTTGGCTTGTGTAGAGATGGACAAATTAACACTGAAATTAAAAGATAAAGAAGAGTCGGAATATTATGAAATTTGGAACAATTGGTACAAATGGCTGCAAAGCAAGAATAAAATTAATTAAGCCAACAAACTATATATAAATATATATAGAACTGTGTATAAAGGTGTGTAAATATCGAAGCAAAATATTATACACATGTACAGGTATGATGACATAACAATGTTGATGTAATGACTGTAAGGTGTTTGAGGAAGGGAAAAAATAAAAATAAAAAATCTGCTAATGAAAAAAAAAGATAATGAAGAACTTTTAAAAACAAACTAGCTGGAATCCTGAGCTGTTATGAAAAGAAAACATTTTTTGGAACTCGAGATATATGGTCAGTATCCTGTTACCAAAAGTCCCACAATATTTATTGCAAAAGCCCATTTATTTGGAATTGTTTAGATACCCTTTTTGTTACTGTTTTTTTTTTCTTTTACTAGCAATAGTATAACTATCTACGGCTAAACTAAGGCCAAGTAAGGCCGAAGAGCAGCCTTTTGGCATTCCCTTCCTTTGTTGAAATCTAGCCTCCTTCCAAGGTTACACCCAGGCACAGTTGTCCAAAACCAAATGCTTGAGATTTCAGAAAAGAGGGAATAAGAAAACGAAATAGGATATGAGGATTTAATGTTAAGGGAGGATTTTATAAATAAGTAAATGAAATGCCAGTATGTGGTTACGTATTAAATCTTGGTATATTTTATGATGAAGGACGTTTAAATAATCATAGTCAAATAAAAGTTGAGGTATGATGATGTGACGAGCCGATGGACAGAGAGCGGAAGCAGTGGGCTTTCTCCCATATTTGGGCATACCAGGGGTTGTAACACTTAATACATACATACATACATACATACATACATACATACACAGACAGACAGACAGACAGACAGACAGACATAGATATATAGATATATAGATATATAGATATAGTGTCACAACCCCTGGTAAGCCCCAATTATGGGAGGAAGCCAACTGCTTCCATCATCTGTCAAATCGGCTCGTCACAAGAGTCCATCACGACAGAAACCCAATATTTTTACTGTTGCCTTTGTTATATATATTTGTGTTT
Organism: Thamnophis elegans; assembly: GCF_009769535.1. Lineage (NCBI taxonomy): Eukaryota > Metazoa > Chordata > Lepidosauria > Squamata > Natricidae > Thamnophis > Thamnophis elegans. The sequence continues at coordinate 5,353,476 of NC_045543.1, read as the reverse complement.
TTTTATTTGTGCTGATAAATATTTGCCTTTTATTTATTTATCAGCACAAATAAACACACACACACACACACACACACGTATATACATACATATATACATACATACATACATACATACATACATACATACATATACATACATACATATATATGTAGGTCTTTGGTTATTCAGGTTTTCTCCCGCATAAAATTGGAAGTGTCTTGGCGACGTTTCGACTTCGAAACGTCGCCAAGACACTTCCAATTTTATGCGAGAGAAAACCCGAATAACCAAAGACCTACATACTAACACCCGTGAAAACCTCAGAAAACATGTGTGTGTGTGTGTGTGTGTGTGTGTGATATTTGTGCTGATAAATAAATAAAGGGAGACTAGTATAGATCTATTTCAAGCTATTTAGCTCTCATCAACTAGCCATACCCTTGCTGGGAATCGAACCTGTGCTCTATTGCCTCTTATATATGTAGTATTCGTGCTGATATATATGTATGTGTGTGTGTGTGTGTGTGTGTGTGTGTATATATATATATATATATATATATATATATATATATATATATATATATATATATATATATATATATATATATATATATATATGTTATATTTATGCTGATAAATAAATAAATTTATCAGCATAAATATAACAAATGTAACAAAAAGGCAACAGTAAAAAATATTGGGTTTCTGTCTGGATGGTCTCTTGTGATGAGCCTAATGACAGAGAGTGGAAGTGTGACCTTCCTCCCATACTTGGGCATACCAGGGGTTGTGACTTTAAGTATATATATACATACACACATACACACACACATACACACACACACACACACACACACAAGAACAGGAAGCTCCTGTTCTTATTGTATTGTGTAAACGTGGCGTACGTCTAACTTTTGTGTGTGTGTGTTTTTTACATGTTTGTTAATAAAAAATCTTTTTTTAAAAAAGAAAACGAAATAAACTTAAAATACGTTTTCTCTCCCTTTTAGCCCTTTGCGGTGGGGAGCGGAGAAGCGGCTGGGGATTTGGGGGGTGGGGGCTGCTTGGGTGGGTGGGAATCCGCAACCAGCAGATTTTAAACCCCAAAGGAAACTTATTGGGAGAAGGAAAAGGGCGGAGGAGGGTGGATCGGGGCGCCGCCCGCCAGGAAGCCGCAGCAGTTGGGCTTTGGAATCAGAACCATCTGGAAAAGCAACCGGGAGCAGCCCAGCGGCTCCGGGGCAGCTGCAACCGCACGGGGAGCCCAGCGCCAATGGGCACCGGCAGCAGCAGGGAGGGCAAGGCGCGCGTCTTCAGCCCGCCGGGTCCCGGACCGGGCAGGGGCAGCGGCAGCCACAGCGCCCCCTGTCGGCCGGGCCCGGCGGACGACGGGGAGGCGGAGTACGCGAGCGATGCGGGCCGGGCTTCTCCGCTGCAGCAGCCCGACTCGGACGCGGAGCTCCTGGACCAGGTGCTGGAGGAGTGCGAGGAGGAGTGCGAGGAGGAGGCGGACGGTCCCCGGCTCCTGCCCGCCGCCGCCGCGCCCCGCTGGCCTCTGCGCCGAGGCTCCTCCGGAGACTGCTATTCCCGCCGCCGGGCAGAGGAGGGCGGCGGCGGCGAGGAGATCGGGAGGCGGCGGGAAGCGGCGGAGGTAAACCTGTTTGGCCGAGCAGCGGGAGGGACCGTGCGGGGAAAGAGCAGGGGACGAAGCGGAGGGATGCGCGTCTTTATTCGTTGGGCTGCCAATTGCAACACCCTTTTTATGCGTTGGCTGAAACTGGCGGGGCTGCTGGAAGACGTTGCCCAACATCTGGGCGACCCTCAGTTGCACGGGAAGTTTTGGACTTAGGAGCACAAGGGAGCCCCGAATTTCTCTTGTTAAGGGAGACGTTGGTTGAGGGGGTTTTTCCCCGTTGTACGACCTTTCTTGCCACAGATGCGAAGTGGATCACTGCCGTTGATTAGTTAGTAACCCGATTGTTAAGTGAATCTGGCTACACACACACACACACACACACACACACATGTGAAGTGGATCACTGCCATTGATTAGTTAGTAACCCAATTGTTAAGTGAATCTGGCTACACACACACACACACACACACACACATATGTGAAGTGGATCACTGCCATTGATTAGTTAGTAACCCAATTGTTAAGTGAATCTGGCTACACACACACACACACACACACACACATATGTGAAGTGGATCACTGCCATTGATTAGTTAGTAACCCGATTGTTAAGTGAATCTGGCTACACACACACACACACACACACACACACAGATGTGAAGTGGATCACTGCCATTGATTAGTTAGTAACCCAATTGTTAAGTGAATCTGGCTACACACACACACACACACACACACATATGTGAAGTGGATCACTGCCATTGATTAGTTAGTAACCCAATTGTTGTGAATCTGGCTACACACACACAGATGTGAAGTGGATCACTGCCATTGATTAGTTAGTAACCCAATTGTTGTGAATTTGGCTATACACACACACACACACACACACACACACACACACCGCCCCGTTGACTTCGCTTGCTGCCAAAAGGGGGGGTGTCACATGTCCTTGGGATGCATCAAGTGTCATAAATATGAACCAATCGCCAAGCATTGTAATTTTGACCACGTGATCATGGGGATGCTGCAAAACTGTGAAAAATGGCCATGTCACTTTTTTCCAGTGCCGCTGTAACTTGGAACAGTCACTAAATGAACCGTCGTAACTTGAGGACTACCTGTGCTGCACCAGCCACCAAAGTCACAACTGGTGTCATTGAACTCTTAGCTAGTTTTCCCGCATTTAATTAAAACAGCCCCCCCCCTGAGTGAGGGGGGCACCCCTAGTCGCTTCGTGGGTCTGTCCAAATCGTTTTCTCGGCACCCGTATACCAATATGGTTTGCTGTTTAACTTTTATAATGTTTTTCAAAGTCGCTAGCCACTTTTGTAGTAATTTCTAACCAAATCTGACACCGTTTAAGTCAGTGTTTCTCAACCTTGGCCACTTGAAGATGTCTGGACTTCAACTCCCAGAATTCCCCAGCCAGCATTTGCTGGCTGGGGAATTCTGGGAGTTGAAGTCCAGACATCTTCAAGTAGCCAAGGTTGAGAAACACTGACTTAAGTTTTTGAGATCAGCCAGGTACCTGTTACAGCTAAACCTGATCGTTCTTTGAGATATTTCAAACTTCAACTCTGCTACAGTATTCTTGAATACAGCCACACCGTTTGAAGCTGATGGGAAATGAAATTTGCTGACACAATTTGAAGACTAATCTAGGCTCCCACCGAGATTTATTACGAGTATAACACAGAGGAAAGGAATGACCTATGCTATGTTTATTTTCTCAAATAAAATAAATATATATATATAAATAAAGCACAAAATCCGATTGTTATGTTATGTCCAAGCCTTTTGATCTAAAGCAGGCTTGAAACACAGGAAGTTTGGCAAGCCAATTATCCACTATATTAACTTGTTTTTAATATGGGAGAAACATCCATGAATGTAAATCATTGTAGATAAAACGTGTATTGAATTAAAGAGCCGAGGTGGCGCAGTGGTTAGAGTGCTGTACTGCAGCCACTTCCAGCTGACTGTTATCTGCAGTTCGGTGGTTCAAATCTCACCGGCTCAAGGTTGACTCAGCCTTCCATCCTTCCGAGGTGGGTGAAATGAGGACCCGGATTGTTGTTGGGGGCAATATGCTGACTCTGTAAACCGCTTAGAGAGGGCTGAAAGCCCTATGAAGCGGTATATAAGTCTAACTGCTACTGCTATTGCTATAAAGAAATGGGCTACAAATAAAATAATTGCAAATTGGAAAGTCCGTGCGTGATGCAAAAGACATTTCTCATCTGAGGCACAATTTGGCAGACTGGCTCAAACCCATTGCTGTGAGTTTCTTGATTATTCCAATTCCAAGTTTGCTTGATTCTCGATCGGATCATCTCTCAGATGAGGCTGTACTATGAAGCCCTGATTCCAAATATTACTTGGAGCTCCCAACTTCATACCTTAGTAAAGCAAAGTCTTACAGGCCATCAGGAAAGCAGCATCACTAGAACAGCATTAGGCTCATGGCGCCTGTTGATTCAAATTAGCAGAAGCTTCATTCAGGAGTGACGGTTTCCATCCACAGAACAGGGATTTTGTAGTAGATTGCATAGTTCTCACTGATAACGTTGTGGGTTCGGAGTTGACAAGTTGGTACGATATAATGCTGGCAAACTGATTGATCATAATTCCTTGCCGCCCAATGTTGTCCTTATCAGCTTCCAAGAAGGTCCTCAAACTCTCTGGAGCTTCTGAATGGGCTGTAGGCAGGAAAGGAAATCACCTCTTGCTGATGGAAGTTTCCATTGGATATTGAAATTTTGAGACACTACAAGGATACAATGCAATAGCGTGACCCGACAAATGCGCGCCCAACAACAGCGCGCCGTCAAAACCGGAGAGATAAAACCGCGACATCAACCACGCCCACAAAGGCGCGCCGACAGAAGAGCGCCAACAGAAGTGCGATTAGGGTTAAGGTTAGGGTAAGGTTAGGGTTAGGGTTAGGTTCAAGGTTAGGTTTAGGGTTAGGTTTAGAGCGCGCTTCTGTCGGCGCGCTCATTCGTCGGCGCCATTTCGAACTTGCGGTTTTATCGGCGCGGTTTCGTCGCGCGCGCATTTGTCGGTGAACCATGCAATAGCAGTGAATTCTGTGTACTGTAAAGCATGAATTCTACCCTACGTTCTGTACAACTTAATTTACTGTCACTCATCTTGCATACATAAGCCGTTTTTGCTCCTTAGACCAGACTGAAATTGGTTCATAAAAGCTAATTATTTAATTAGAACAGTTTAATCCCCCCGGGACTTTCTTCTTTATGTGTAAGAAAGAAAGTCTCATTCAAGCCGATCTAGGCTCTTGGGAACTAACATGACTCTATGTTGTTCTCATGGCAACAAGTGTGGATGTAATTTAATATCCTGCATATCTGCAGTTATTCATATTTGTCCTTTGGGAACATTTGGTGTCCTGAAAGGAAAGTTAGAAACAATTCTGAGTCATCACTGAGATCTTATTAACTATTTATGTCTGTGTTTGCCTTTGGGATGTAATTCATGCAGAAAATTCCATGCTTTTTTAGGGGAGATATTCACGGGTCAAAGGACTTCTTTGAGGCCTTTATTAATCACCAAATGGTGAAAATGACATTTGGATTTTGAAAATACGCTGAATTTCGTTCCAGATTTTTGTTGGTGGAATGAATCCTTGTTTTCTTTTAGCAGAGTGTTTATAAAGCAGCGCCCTCTTGTGGCTACTCCCTTAAACGGTACTTGGTTCCGTAATGTATTACCAAAATCTGAATTTCTTGTACGAACCTGATCCTGTACTCCAGGAATAGTTTCCTTAAAACATCTGGGGGTGGAAAGCACAAACAATGCCTCAGCGTTCCTAGGAGGCCACATTCCTCCTGCAGTATAAGTTTAAAACCCTATATACAAAACTGAGTATTGTTAACGCAGGGGCCTATCCTAGGCCTCTGTCGATCGCTGCAATTCCTTGCCAAAATGTATTCCTTGTATTTGCAAATCAGTGGTGGGTTTCAAAAAATTTTCGAGCCTACTCTGTGGGTGTGGCCTCCTTTGTGGGAGTGGCTTGCCGGCCATGTGACCTGGTGGGAGTGGCTTGCCGGCCATGTGTTCTCTCTCTCTCTCTCTCTCTCTCTCTCCCTCTCTCTCTCTCTCTCTCCTTCCTTTTGTCTCTCTGTCCCTTTTTTCTTTTCTTCTTTCATCTCTCTCTCTCACTCTTTTTCTTTCTTTTTTCTTTCTTTCTTTATTTATTTATTTATGTCTTCCTCTCTCTCTCTCTCTCTCTGTCAGTCTGTCTGTCTGTCTGTCTGACTGACTGTCTCTCTCTCTCTCCTTCCTTTTGTCTCTGTCCCTTTTTTCTTTTTTTCTTTCATCTCTCTCACTCTTTTTCTTTCTTCTTTCTTTCTTTCTTTCTTTCTCTCTCTCTCTCTCTCTCTCTCTCTGTGTCAATCTGTCTGTCTGTCTGTCTGTCTGTCTGTGTGTGTGTGTGGCAGTGGTGGGTTTCAAAACATTTCGGAACCTCTTCTGTAGGTGTGGCCTGCTTTCCGGGTCCACTGGTGGAACCTCTTCTAACCGGTTCGGTAGATTTGACGAACCGGTTCTACCGAATAGGTGCGAACTGGTAGGAACCCACCTCTGTTACAAATGGACCAATTTTCACAGCTCTGTTGGTTTTTCCTACCTACCCGGCCAGCCAGCTCTTGGCACATCACCATCCAGCAGGATATACCTATTCTGCTGGCACTAATGCTACCTATAGCAATAGCAATAGCAGTTAGACTTATATACCGCTTCATAGGGCTTTCAGCACTCTCTAAGCGGTTTACAGAGTCAGCGTATTGCCCCCACAGTCTGGGTCCTCATTTCACCCACCTCAGAAGTATGGAAGGCTGAGTCAACCTTGAGCCGGTGAGATTTGAACCGCTGAACTGCAGATAGCAGTCAGCTGAAGTGGCCTGCAGTACTGCACCCTAACCACTGCTCCACCTTGGCTTACCTAGTTTGGGTATTGAAACACCTGCAAGAAAACAAGCTCAGAGAGCAGCAAGGACCCCTTTATGCCAACTCGGAGTTACAAATATTAGTATCTATTCTCATATCGGGTGTAATTTGGTCCAAAGGGTAGGTCAGATTCCAAGGACCACTCTTTCTCTTGGCTTCTCCGTACTGATTCCTTGATTCTTCCTTCTACTCACCGTTTGAACACTTGATGGACTAAAGCAAGGAAGACATAAGGAGATGGCACCCAATCATTAATCCCCGTGTGTAGCCATTTTTTAAAATGTAAATGAATTAAATATAATTTAACTTGGCTCTCAAAGTAACTGGCCAATCCCAAAACAGATTCCAGGTCAGACAGATATAATTACACATGCTTAGGGACATCCTAGGGCAGAAATAGCCTGTGAACCAGAGTCTGGTATTTGTGTTATGCGCTGAAGATAAGTTTAGGACAACTTGACTTCTGGATTGCTAAGTATTTAAAATTGGCCACTGCTAACCTCATTTATTACAGCACTAGGGAAAGTAATTGTTCTGAGAAGCAGAACTTCTCTCTTCTACGGATCTCTTGTTTTTTTTTTTTCTGGCTGAAAACCAAGAAATATTGCCCTCCCCCCCCCCCCAGGAAAAGATCCTGTGACCCAATCCCAAGGGGTGGGTGGGTGATGGTGAATACCAGTTAGTGATCAGAGGGAAGGAGGTGAGCCTGTACTTTGAAACGAACTCCTGAACTGTGCTCTGGTTATATGCATACTTTGTCTACATCAGTGCAGGGGTGGGTTTCAACCGGTTCGTGGCAGTCCCCGCGAACCGGTTGGTCGGCGGACCCGGAAGTAAGTAACTTCCGGGAACGGCGAAGGGCCCACCCGCTCGCCCGTGCTCCTTACCGGTCTTTGAAGGCTTCTGCGCTTCCACGCAGGGACATGGCACATACAGCGCCTGCGCGATTCTCCGCGAGCAGCTGGATGGCACATACAGCGCCTGCGCGAGTCTCCGCGAGCAGCTGGAGCATCGCGCAGGCGCTAAGACGCATGCATGAACTGCGCGCGTGCACGAGGACGCCGCCAGCCCCGTTCCAACCGAACCGGTTGGAACGGGATTAGCAACCCACCCCTGCATCAGTGGTAGTCAACCTGGTCCCTACCGCCCACTAGTGGGCGTTCCAGCTTTCATGGTGGGTGGGAGGGGTTTGCTGTAGCTCTGCTTTATAAATTTTATAAAGTAAAGTTACTTCCCTACTTTATAAATCACCATTTACTGTGGAACCGGTGGGCGGTTAGAAAATTTTACTACTAACAGAGCATGACCCGACAAATGCGCGCACGCCAAAAGCGCGCCAACAAAAGCGCGCCAAGAAAACCGTGACATCGAAATCGCACCCACAACAGTGCGCCGACAAAACCGCGATTAGGGTTAAGGTAAGTGTTAGGGTTAGGGTTAGATTCAGGGTTAGGGTTCTTATGTTATTTTCGCGTTGTTTGTTGAAGGCGTGCTGTTGTTGGCGTGCTGTTGTGGGCGCGATTTTGACGTCACGGTTTTCTCGCAGCGGTTTTCTCGCAGCGGTTTTGTCGTGTGTGCATTTGTCGGTGAATCCTAACAGAGATACAAAAGTGGGCGGTAGGTATAAAAAGCTTGACTACCCCTGGTCTACATGGTAATAATAGTAGGTGACAACATGCTATATTTTTTATGCACCTTGCAGAAGTAGAAGCACGTTGAGGAAGGAGAACAATTTCTAATCTAAGGCACAAAAGAGATTTGCAAGTAGTCCTTAACTTACAATTGTTTAACTAGTGAGAAATTACGGCGGTACTGGAAAAAAAGTGACTCGCAAACCATCCTTGTGATCACACGACTGTGATTCGGCAACCTCTTTACATTTTTGATGGTTGCGGCATCCGGCAGTCAGTTGATCATGATTTGTGATTTTTCCCAGCCAGTTTGGACAAGCAAAGTCAGTGAGTAAGGTTTCAAATCTCAATCACCAAATGTCTTATTTCATTTCATTTCATTTGTTAAATTTATAGGCCGCCCAATCCTGGAGGACTCCGGGCGGCTTACAATGAAAGAAGAAAAAAAAGAAAAGCAAAATAAGTAAAAAAAATAGTTTAAAATACACAACACACATACGATCTAATCGGGGCTGGACCTTAACACTAAGGTCAACAGCCCCAGGCCTGCCGGAACAGCCAGGCTTTAACGGCTTTCCTGAAGGCCATGAGAGTGTGTGTGGTCCGGACCTCTGGGAGTAGCTGATTCCACAGGGTCGGAGCAGCCACAGAGAAGGCCCTCCTCTGGGGACCCGCCAGCCGACACTGACCAGCTGACGGTATCCGAAGGAGGCCCACCCTGTGGGATCTTATCGGCCGTTGGGAGGTGTATGGCAGTAGGCGGTCTCGCAGATAGGCTGGTCCTAAGCCATGTAGGACTTTAAAGGTAATAACCAACACCTTGAATTGCGTCCGGAGATCAATTGGCAGCCAGTGCAGCTCGCGGAGGACAGGTGTAATATGGGTGTATCTCGGTACACCCAATATCGCTCGCGCGGCTGCATTCTGGACTAGCTGTAGTCTCCGAACGCTTTTCAAGGGTAGCCCATGTAGAGCGCATTGCAATAATCGAGCCTTGAAGTGACGAGGGCCTGAGTGACCTTATTTAACAGCCATAGCAAAAAGGTCAGAAAATTAGGTGTGCTCATATATTGCCACTTAACAATGAATTTCCCTGTCCCAATTGTTGTTATAATTCAAGGACTACTTTCTTTATTATGCACTGGACATGAGAACAGGAGATTGCATGCTAAGGTGCCACTTTAAACTATAGGTGAACAAATAGACTCTGATCATGGCAGTATGGACCGAAATGTAGTGCTATGTGCCAGCAGAAAATAGGACATTTTCTAAGAAAAGCAGTGACAGCAACCGCACGGAGTTTATTTTGTGGTTCAGCTTTTCCATTCATGTGTTGGAATTGTTACTTGTTTAATAACAGGTTCTGTACTTGCAAGATTTTCAACCACTGATAGCAGAGATCTCCCTGGCCTACAGGAAAGAGGGGGAACTGGATGATTGACTGGACTTAAAGAGATGTTCAGTTCAGGGTGCTCAAAATCCAGTCCTGAGATGTGGTACTCTCTCTCAAATGTAGTTTAAAAGAGGAGGTATTTTTCATTGTCCTTAAAGGCCTCTTACCCTCTTGCACAAGCATGGCCTGGCAGCATTATTTTTCTGCTGTGCCCCCACAACATCATTGCCTTGGTCTCAGTGGTGGGATTCAACCGGTTTGCACCTATTTGGGAGAACCGGTTGGTAACTTTCTAAGCAGTTCGGAGAACCGGTTGTTGGGGTTCCACCACAAAACCGCGGTAGACTAAAGCGCGCTCGACAAAAGCGCGTACCTGACGTCCTCACAGCGCGACGAAAACATCACGCTGTGAGCGGTAAACTTAAAATTAAAGCGAAAACCTTACCCTAACCCCCCCAAACCTAACCCTAAACCTAACCCTTAACCTAACACTAAACCTAACCCTAAACCTTAACCTAACCCTAAACCTAACCCTAACGCTTAACGTAACCCTAAACCTAACCCTAACCCTTAACCTAACCCTAAACCTAACCCTAAACCTAACCCTTACCTTTACGTGAATCGGCTTGCTTTAAAATCGCTTTTTAAAATCTCCGCGGTCGTATTTGTCGCGCTGCTGATGTCAGGTACGCGCTTTAATCGGGCGCGCTTTAGTGGACCGCGGTTTTGTCGTGCCACGGTTGTTGGAAGAAATCTCCTTTTGTTTCTGTCCACTTTCCAGGACTAATCCTGTAAGGAAGGCAGGAAGGAAACATTCTGGTGTTGTTTCTAGCCTGATCCTTATTGCCCTGCTTACAGAAACTGCCTCTCCGGTTAACCCTTCTTACCATTGTAACAACTAAGGCGAAGCGCCCATCGACCTGAGTGACATTGACTTGGCCACACCCACATTATCACATGACCACCGAGCCCCGCCTACCCAGCTGGTCATTAGGGCAGAGAACTGGTTGGTAAATTATTTGAATCCCACCACTGCTTGATCTGTTCCAAAACCAGCATTGTCCTGAGAGGCAAAATCTGCCCTTCATTGTGGGGAAAAGTGCCAATAAGAATACAAACCATACATGTGGTCTTAAAATTTCTCACAGGTAGGGTTGTTAATATGGTTGCTAATCTGATCTCAATGGTGGTTAAGAAGTTTGATGTATAAATAAATAATAAACAAGTAACCCACATCATATTCCATTTTCAAGGATGGATGAACCCCATAACTTTGCTCAGTAAAGCAGACTCCAGTATATCTGTTAATCTAAATTCATTGGAATAGCAGGAAGATTTAGATTAAATTGTGCCATTGGTGTACTTACCTTGGTCTAGAAACTGGCAAGGAGAACAGAGGTGGCATCCGTATCTCAGACTCTTAGCATGAGTGCACCGTGGCACGACAAAATCGCGCTCGACTAAACCGCGCCTGATTAAACCGCGTCGCTGATGTCATCAACAGGGCGACAACAGCGAGCGCGGAGAAAGAAGGGCGCTTTAAATAGCGCTTTGAAAGCAAGCCGATTCAAGTTAAGGTAAGGGTTAGGTTTAGGGTTAGGGTTAGGTTAGGGTTAGGGTTAGGGTTAGGTTAAGGGTTAGGATTAGGTTTAGGGTTAGGTTAGGGTTAGGGTTAGGTTTAGGGTTAGGTTAAGGGTTAGGGTTAGGTTAGGGTTAGGTTTAGGGTTAGGTTAAGGGTTAGGATTAGATTTAGGGTTAGGTTAAGGGTTAGAGTTAGGTTAGGTTTAGGGTTAGGTTTAGGGTTAGGTTTAGGGTTAGGTTAAGGGTTAGGATTAGGTTTAGGGTTAGGTTAGGTTTAGGGTTAGGTTAAGGATTAGGTTAAGGATTAGGTTTAGGGTTAGGGTTAGGGTTAGGATTAGGGTTAGGTGAAGGGTTAGGGTTAGGGTTAGGGTTAGGGTTAGGTTTAGGGTTAGGTTTAGGGTTAGGTTTAGGGTTAGGTTTAGGGTTAGGTTAAGGGTTAGGATTAGGGTTAGGGTTAGGTTAGGTTTAGGGTTAGGTTAAGGATTAGGTTAAGGATTAGGTTTAGGGTTAGGGTTAGGGTTAGGATTAGGGTTAGGTGAAGGGTTAGGGTTAGGGTTAGGGTTAGGGTTAGGATTAGGATTAGGTTTAGGTTTAGGGTTAGGTTTAGGGTTAGGTTTAGGGTTAGGTTAAGGGTTAGGATTAGGTTTAGGGTTAGGTTAGGTTTAGGGTTAGGTTAAGGATTAGGTTAAGGATTAGGTTTAGGGGAGTTAGGTTTAGGTTTAGGGGTTAATTTTAGGTTTAGCGTTTACAGCGTGCTTCTGTCTCCGCGCTGTTGTCGCCCTGTGATGACGTCAGCCATGCGGTTTCGTCAAGCGCCCTTTAGTCGAACACGGTTTTTTGGTGGAACCTGAGTGCACACATGAATATGTGTATGTTGCCATCTTCCCATCATACTTGCTCTCCTGCTAATGTTTTAATATCATTTTAGGACTTTTATTGGTAAGGTAATCATGCATGCTTTTCAACTCAACAGTATTCTTCTTGCTTGTGTCTGTGTGAATCCCCTACTCATTATCTTGTCTTAGAACTAGGAAAGGTAAATGCATATTATCCATTATACTGTACTGTATACAGTCATCAACTTTTTCTAATCCCAGCAATCAGAATGCTTACATAGAGGAATATCAGAGTTACTCATCTTCTTTGTCAAAAGTTACTTTTGCTTTTAGAGATGTATATATCACTGTGAGATTTACTAGCAGGGGTAAATCTGTTTCTTTGTTATGGGCTATCTGAGTGTTATTATGTTCATGTGTTTTTCAGTGTTTCTTAACAAGATCTACACCCAGGAGCAATAACTTTGCCAATCAGTAAGTTATCATGAATCAAATAACCGGGAGTGGAGACAACATCAGGGTACTCCTTTGCAGAAATGAAGAAGATCTTTCATTCCTGTACTTTCATCAGTTGCTCAACATGGTTCAGTAATAATTTTCTTCACATTCTTCTACAAGCATTTCTGTAGGAAATATCGTAGCAAGGGTTTTTTCTTTCTTTCTTTCTTTCCATGGCAGCTTAACAAAATAAAATTGTTGCTTTTCTTAATATATCTCTCAGACCATCCATGTGCTTATGGAAGAAAACTGATGGAGGGGCTGAATTTAATCACAACATTGTTTCCTTAATTTAGATAATGGAATGGTTGAAGATGATCACATGCACTGGCCATCCATTTGATTATAAATCTTTATTGCTATAGTTTAGATTCCTTTTAGCATTCTTTTTTTCTTTCCTTTCGAGAAGAGGAAACGTTTTAGAATTGTTTCCTGAACATTATCGGTACATTTCTTCTTTCATTTATGGGATTCTAATTACAATCACAGCTTAAAGAAGGTTTTCCAACGTAGCATAACATTTCAGTCTTTTTATTTGTCCAATTCAGGTAATTATTCTGCTTTTGTCTTGGTCTCCTTAACCAACTGGGTCCCCGATCCCCATCATGGTGTACATATCGTTGCTGGCTGTAGTGCTTTGGGTACTAGAGAAGGGATGTGCAAGAGATTCCAGAATAAAAACACAGGTTTATTTTATTTTATTTTTTTAAAAAAGATGGATACTTATATAGTAAAGCCTAACATTGAGCAATTTTTGCAATGCGCCCCTGTCCATTCTCAACTTTCCAAGGATACTCCTTAGCTAGAAAAAGTCAGAGATATTTGCTCTGGGCAAGTGTTGGCAAACAGGCGACATGTGTATCTTAAAAGCATGCCCCATTCTCTCACAATTTTCTGAGGCAATGGAGGGGATGCAAGAAAGGTATGTGCTCTCTAGAGGTGGGTTAGCAATAGCAATAGCAGTTAGACTTATATACCTACCAGTTCGCACCTATTCGGTAGAACCGGTTCGTCAAATCTACCGGACCGGTTAGAAGAGGTTCCACCAGTGGACCCGGAAAGCAGGCCACACCTACAGAAGAGGTTCCAAAAATTTTTGAAACCCACCACTGCTAAAGGGTTAGGGGTGCAAGGATCTTGTAACTTGACAGCTTTAAGACTTGCACGCTTCAATGCCAGAGTTCCTGAGCCAATGTGACTGGAGGAGGAATTCTGGGAGTTGAAGTCCACAAGTCTTAAAGCTGTCAGGTTTGAAGACCCCTAGTTTTTTTCCTAAAGGGTTAGCGGTGCAAGGGTCTTGTAACTTGACAGCTTTAAGACTTGCATGCTTCAATGCCCGAGTTCCTGAGCCAACGTGACTGGAGGAGGAATTCTGGGAGTTGAAGTCCACAAGTCTTAAAGCTGTCAAGTTTGAACACCCCTGGGTTTGTTTTTTCTAAAGGGTTAGGGGTGCAAGGATCTTGTAACTTGACAGCTTTAAGACTTGCATGCTTCAATGCCAGAGTTTCTGAATAGCTACTTGGACCGACCTAAGTACTAATTCATAATTTCATATCCGGTCACATGGGCGGCAAGCCACTCCCATCCGGTCACATGGGCGGCAAGCCACTCCCACAAAGGAGGCCACACCCACAGAGTAGGTTCGAACAATTTTTGAAACCCACCACTGGTGCTCTCACACAGCATCTGGACTCTCCAGAAATAGTGCAAGAGTAAGGTATGTTTTTGCACTTCTGGAGGCTGCAGAGGGCATGAAAGAGAATTCTTCAAAGCCACTTCAAGAAAATTATTTTTCTTTTGTTAGGGGATATAAAGCAGCGACCTGTCGGCAAAGTCAGGCTGGGCATTTTCTGAATTTTTGATGCATTGAACCCAAAAGATTCGCCACCACTGCCCTAGAACTGGCACACCTTTCTCCTTTGGTGGCCCCTTTCAAATCCTGTTGGTTCTTCCATGCAACGACTTCCTTTTCGCTTAAAATTAAAGGATGTCAACCTGTTCAAAAAACGTTGTGGGAATTGTGTACACAAGCTAATTAAAGGAGAAATGGGGAGACAACACGTTGCTAGCTAAATTGGGCCTAATTTTAACTTCGTTTTACTATTTTATGGTCCTGATTATCGCTTTCTCCCATACATTTGTAGGTTGCCTCTCAAGAAGCCAGAGAGACAAGCCAAGATCTCCTACGATTGTTCTGAAGAGGAGCTGATGGCAACGATAGAACAAGAATACTGTCGCTGAAGCCACTCACAGCTACGCCGATATGACCCTAAATTTTTTTTACCTAGGGGGTAGGTTATAAAACTACAGTGTTTCTGAGAAAAAAAGTCTACTAGCATGCAGAAAGACCACTCAGAACCCTTTCCAGAGTGATACAACTACGGGAAACTCTCTTCTCTGAACATTTCCGATGGAGCCAAACGAGAATCTTTTCTTTATGGAAAAGGGGGGAAAAAAATTATACGCAAATGTTCATCTTCACCTAAAGCTTGGGGTGCGAAGTAGTGGAAGAGCAATCGTTTGTCCGTGTTTTAATGAAACTTAAGTAGAGATCATTAACTTTGAGTGGTTTTACTGCATAGGGCAGTGTTTCTCAACCGTGGCAACTTGAAGATGTCCGGATTTCAACTCCCAGAATTCCCCAGCCAGCATTCGCTGGCTGGGGAATTCTGGGAGTTGAAGTCCGGACATCTTCAAGTTGCCAAGGTTGAGAAACACTGGCCTATGGTCTTACTGCAGAATATTAATAATAATGACAATACCAGTAAATCAGTAAGACCTTAATTACTCCTGCACCTGAAGTTTTTGGGTCACGTGGCCTATCTTTACAACACTGGTTAATGCCACAGTGCCTTTCATGGAAATATCCTTGAGAAAGTCTCAGGGTGGCAATAATTATTTTGCCTGAGATACTCCTGGGTGATCACTTTAGTGACCAATCAACTCCGCTGGTTGGTTGCAGAGAATCTCGTAGGTTGAAGTGCCTCTTACAGATAATATGTGACAAAAACGTTCCTTCTCAATCACATTCTTGTTAGATGTCTGCATGCAGAATGGAAACATGAAGTTAAAAGATTCTGTTCCTAAACATGTTGGTGGTGCAATGTCCTTTGTGTATCTTAGTAGTTGCAAAGAGCACCAGTTCACTTTGCCTACTCATCTGTGAATCTCGTCTCAGACTTCAATGACTGGGAAGGGTCCTTTAAGATATCTAGCTCCCTTCTCTGCTTAGTGTAAAATAACAACAAATGACTATCTAAATCTGTTCGGTTGGAAGGAGAAAGAAGCTCACCACCTCTATCCAAAGGTACAATGCAAAACTGAATATTGTACTTGCATCATTCAAGGAGTTGCTGACACGCAATGTGGATGCTCACACATGCTCCAAACACTTTTGTTTCCTTGGAATCAAACACAAATGATCCCGTTTTCCCTTTTTAGATTTTTAATTATATTTCTAACAACGTTATTCTCTTGATTTCTTTTTGTTTCCGCATCTGTCGTATGAAGGTATATCTACTCTTTTTTTGGGGGTGGGGGGGGAGAGAGAAGAAATCTGTCAACATTCATGTCGGCAGGATTCTGAAACATTTCAGCAAGATTAGAATATAAATGTTGGGAAATGTTAGCATACACTTTAAATGGTTCCTGCTCATGTATTGCTGACGGACTGAGTTAATACTCAGATAATATAATAATAAGAAAGACTTTTAACTGTGGAGATTATTTATACTGCTTCGGATTTGCAAAATGTACTATGTAGCTTTCATGTTCAAAAGTCTTTTACTACAATAGTATTATTATTATTATATAATTGTTTATATAATGGTATCTGTCCAGGGAGTTCAATCTGTGAGGGTTGTTGTGCTGTGAATTCCATTGATTAAAAAAATAACATATTTCAGAACCCTGGAAGTGAAATTTCTTTGTAGTCATGCCTGTCCTCTGGAATCATCACATCAGTGGTGGGTTTCCAAAATTGTTCGAACCTACTCTGTGGGTGTGGCCTCCTTTGTGGGAGTGGCTTGCCGCCCATGTGACCAGATGGGAGTGGCTTGCCACCCATGTGACCCGATATGAAGATGCCGACGACACTTGTCAGAACCACCTTAAATTATCTCACACACAGCACTGGCATGCATAAGAATATGATGGAAACTTGTTTTTTTTAAAGGCATCCTTGGTTTGCGTTAAAACAACTTCAACACACGAAATGTTCTGATTGCACCACAAACGCAGTAGTCATCCTTACCTTTCACAGAGGCACTGAGTTTTATAAATATGAGAGCATGATAGTGTAGAATAATCATCTCCAAGGACCAGTGGTGGGTTTCAAAAAAATTTGGAACCTCTTCTGTAGGTGTGGCCTGCTTTCCGGGTCCACTGGTGGAACCTCTTCTAACCGGTTCGGTAGATTTGACGAACCGGTTCTACCGATTAGGTGCGAACTGGTAGGAACCCACCTCTGCATCACATTTATAACCCATCTCTGACTCGGGGAAATATCTGGAGAAGACATTGGATTGCAACCTAAACGCTATACTTAAGCCAAGTGTTAACATTAGCAATGGATACCATAACTCTTATTATTTCTTTATGGTACTGTTTCACATTAAGAAGATTGTCCACACAAGGGAAGAGAAAATACAACCAAAACTTTATGTAAATATCCACTTTACTAGAAGAGGAATTACAACACAGCCCTTGAAGAAATACAAGAGTATTTGTATGTATATTCACACAAATAACAAGGATTTCACCATAAATGCTGTACAGAAAGTAACAAATAAGGTTTATTCATATAAAATATTAGGCACAAAATTTTACTACATTGAATGATAGTTCCCATAATCCAGTGTTTCTCAACCTTGGCCACTTGAAGATGTCTGGACTTCAACTCCCAGAATTCTCCAGCCAGCGAATGCTGGCTGGGGAATTCTGGGAGTTGAAATCCAGACATCTTCAAGTGGCCAAGGTTGAGAAACACTGCCATAATCCCTAGTCAAATAGCCAATAATTAGGTCATAAAATTGCCCAGGGAGGGAAAAGTGGACTCTTGTGTATTGTAGAAAAGGGGAAAAGGTAGTTTCAAATTAATCAAACTTGCAGTCTGATTATATGAACTGAATTCATACCACTTAACATGTCTCTTCTTACAAGCTTTAAAAATTAATGATAGTCTTTTTCTTTTGTTAATTAAAAATTAAGAATAAATTGGGAGAAAACCATGTGATCTGCAGATTTATCAATTTGCTTCAATAATTCAAAATATGGCAAATATGAGCGTAAAAGAAAAAAAAAAACCATACACACACATGCATGTCCATAATATATATATATATATATATATATATATATATACCCAAACACACGCATACACATATATATACACACAAACATTGAGGTGCAGTTTTTTTATAATATTCCTCTACTTGCATATCTAGTGACGAATTAAATGCAGCCCAGTCACTATGAGGCATCCTTGCCAACAGTTTTCTGTTCTAGCATTTACAGTAACTGGTTCAAGTTGCAATAATGCAAAAGCTTTCAAGCACCAGGCAAACTATCATATATGGCTGAGGACTATATATGCACGACAACCTGGTTTAATCTCATTTCGAAGGAAGCCTACTTACACTTGATTGGGGAGTGCAAGCCAAAATGAAATGTTCCCACCAACTGAAGATAACAATTCATCTATCCAAGAGCTGCTATGTTCTAAGAGAAAGAAATTCCTGATCCATATGGTTTGCTTCATGAACACCAGTCCCTTCAGATTCAGAGTGTTAGATAAATATTTAGAAAGGGCATCATTAAAATGACGGTCCAGATGATTTTCAAAACATGTTAATTTTGCCTGGATTCACCCTCCCCTCCTCCTCTGGAAGATGTCATGCTGTTTTTAATATGAATTTCTCCCTGGGATGAAGTGGAAGGGAAATCATAACCTCCTGATTGTCTCAGGCTGTTGCTACTGGTGTAAAATAAAGCTAATAAAACAACTGACCGAACATTAATATTACCTAAGTGTTATTTCGGAACGTACAGCAAATGTAGTTTTCAAACACTCATTCCAGCAAGTTCCTATCATTCACAGAAATATCTCAAGATAGCTTCAGAATAAATAAAAGTATTGCAAGCTTGTCTTAACAAAGATAACCAATGTATATTGCAATTGTAAGAGATCTACTTAGTTTAAGATAGTAATGATATGTCAGATATACTCCATACATATAAACCATGCTTTCGTATACTCGTTAAAAACAAATTTTCTCAGCTGGAGATTCAGTATTTGGCATGTCATCATAGATGATATCGCATGACAAATAAGTCTGATTTCCCACAGGACCCTCCAAAAGGCAAGTAACAATTATCTATTACTTCAGTTACTCGTTTAGTTAATACAATAGTGCTGTAGAACAAGTAGAAAAGAAAAAAAAATTAAAGCATTTTTGCTCCAAGATTAAGAATTTTTTAAGGCAGCTTTAAAATACAGGATTATCACTTCTCAGGTAAGTCTATTTTTATTTCTCTGACATAAGCCCACAAGTGAAACCCATTCCCCCTTATTTTAAAAGCATTAAGTACTTCAACTCAAAGAGACTTTAGTGCAGCTGAATCCCCCCCCAGGGTCTTTCCCACACTCACAGAATAGCATCCTTCAGTGGGACAAATTATTAACTCATGAATCCTGATCTTGCCTTGGATTCTCCAGAATAAATTTTGGGGGGTATCAGGGGATAAAGAAGAAGGGAAAGTTCCATTGCACAAGTGCCAATATTGGATTTGATCACGAAATGCTTCTGCCCGAATTCTGCAAATCGGAACAGCCTCATTTGCTCTGCTGACCTTCCGAGAAAGGCTTATGTGAAAATTCTTGATCAATCAACAGTGAGGTGTATGAGAAATATTAGTTGCATGTTTAGATTCAGAGGTGGGAGCTACGGTCCATGATTTGTGGACTTCAACTTGCAGAATTCCTGAACCAGCATGGCTGGCTCAGGAATTTTGGGAATTGAAGTTCACAAGTCAGAAAGGGGCCTTCGTTACCCACTCCTGGTTTAGAGGATTAAAAAAAAACTAGTGCAAGCAGGAGTACATTTTAACTCTGCGTGACCCGACAAATGCGCGAACGTCAAAAGCGTGCCGACAAAACCGCGGCGCTAAAACCGCGATGTCAAAAGCGCGCCGACAACAGCGCGATTTAAGTTAAGATAAGGTTTAGGATTAGGTTTAGGGTTAGGGTTTGGTTTAGGGTTACAGCGCGCTTCTGTCGGCGCGCTGTTGTCGGCGCGCTTCAACGCTCATTCGTCGGCGCGGTTTTGTCACCGCGGTTTAGTCAGGCACGCTTTTGTCGTTCGCGCATTTGTGGTGGGACCTTAACTCTGGCCTTCCTGCTTTTATGTACAGGTACACCAAGGGCATAATCCAAACTAAATTATGCAGCTAGTACTTATTAAATTTAAAAGAGTAGATTTAAGGATGCAGTTAAGCTCCTTTTATGGAAATGCAAGTTTCTGACTGAATTATATATTGTTGATGAGATGCAGTCCACAATTCTGTTAAGTTAGCCATACTAAACGAAAGAGGCTACTTCTCAATTACTACTTCTCAATTACAATAATTAAAGTATTAACAATTATAATGAATAAGTAATGTATCATCACAAGTCACTGTTTCCTTCATAGTATCTCCAAACTTTTAATAGCAACTGTCATTGTGTTTATACTATTCAAGACATCAATTGTGGGTTCCACCACAAAACCGCGTTCGACTAAAGGGCGCTCAACGAAACCGCGTAGCTGACATCATCACAGCCCAACAGCGAGAAAAAAGCACGCTGTAAACGCTAAACCTAAAATTAACCCCTAAACCTAAACCTAACCCCCCTAAACCTAATCCTAAACCTAATCCTTAACCTAACCCTAAACCTAACCCTAACCCTTAACCTAACCCTAACCCTAACCCTTAACCTAACCCTAACCCTAACCCTTACCTTAACTTGAATCGGCTTGCTTTCAAAGCGCTATTTAAAGCGCCCTTCTTTCTCCGCGCTCGCTGTTGTCGCCCTGCTAATGACGTCAGCGACGCGGTTTAATCGGGCGCGCTTTAGTCGAGCGCGGTTTTGTCGTGCCACGCAATTGTGATGTAGGAGGTGTCCTGAAATTCTGTATTAAATATCTGATTTTGATGCTAGTTGATTCTCATATTAAACCCATATTTAAACAGCCGATAACCATAGGCACAGTTCTGTATGCATGCCAACAAGTTTTGTTAACACATATGCAGTATATATGGAACAGCAGACCTTGGGCAGTATGGAATAATGAACGGGGGGAATTAATTCAGTGCCACTGCAGGCCAGATCTTGATGGACATGGTTGGTGTTATGACAAAGTGAATCCTGAGCTAGCTGAATAAGCCAACTTTAAATACAATCTCTAGGCATCTATCTCCAGACAGAGCCCTCCAAACAGTACTGATATGGCAGGCTATCCCTAAAGCAGATTGCCTTAGGTATGAAATTGAAGTTCTGACCCAAGTTGATAATTAGTTTGGACTGTATTCACACCAAGGAGAACAGTTTCTGAGAGGTAGTTTCGATCTCCCATACCACTGCTTTCAGAGGGCAGACGCAGAAACAGGCCATAGCAGCTACATTTGTACAAAGTAGGCAGAAAACTAGTGTAAAACTGAAAAAACAAACCAAGTCAGCCTGCTTCACTTTCTATTCATTGTTCCTACTCAAGTAAAGATAAATTTTTCAAAGAAAATTGGCTAATATTCTATCCCACCCCACCCCTTAAATATATTTTCTTTTTCTGAAGTGCTGGTGATTCTCCCAATCATTCTTGGCAGAATGAAAAGGGGGGAGAAAAAGATAATGTAACATTAAGTAGGGAAGAAGGGAAAGAAGGTAGAAAAAGAGGGAGAGGGAAAAATACTTTCCCACCCTCCCCAACAGCAAAGCCTAACTTGTAGAAATTAAGTTAAAAATCAGTAAAAGCGGTAATTTGGGGAACAATAAAAAGTTCGTCACAAAAATGTGTGTTTTGGCCAGCTGGCCTACTACTACCCTGGCGATAACATTGGGAGGAGCATGCTCAGAGCATTCTCATTCCTCGGCTTCTCCAGAGCTGCAATCCGATTCAGTTTGCCAACTTCCATTTGCCAGCTGGGCACCTTCTTGGTCATGTGACGACGTGCGTGTTTTGTCAGGTGATCGCTACGCATAAAACGGCGGTCGCAGACTGGGCAGGCAAACTTCTTCTCCCCCGTGTGGGTTCTGCGGTGGCGCGAAAGCTCATCGGAACGGGCAAATTTCTTATCGCAACCTTCCCAGCTGCAAGTGAAAGGTTTTTCTCCTGGGAATAGCAGAATGGAGAAGGAAAGACCGTTCAAAAAATAAGTTTGTTGGATTCTCCAATGAGGTTATTAAATATGTTCTATCAAGTAAACAAAAGGAAAAACAGAAGTAACCAGAAGCTTTTTCCCATCCTGTAAAATAGACCACAATTGTGCTGCAGCTCTTACAAAGGCTATTTGGGGAAAGAAAACTTTTTCTAGGAGTATATTTTACAAATACTGATAAGATATAGGAAGTTCAATCCTCTTAGTGTACAAGTCGTCCTTAACTTACAGCCATTTGTTCGCGACCCGTCAAATGCGCGCCCGACAAAACCGTGGCGAGAACCCTGCGACGTCGAAAGCGCTCCCACAAAAGAGCGCCGACAAAACCGCACCCACAAAAGCGCAATTAGGGTTAAGGTAAGGGTTAGGTTTAGGGTTATTACGTTGTTTTCGTTGTTTTTTGATGACGCGCTTTCGTCGGCATGCATTTGTCGGCGCTCTTCTGTGGGCGCGATTTTGACCTCGCGAGAAAACCGGTTTGACCTTGCGAGAAAAACCGCGGTTTTCTCGCTGTGGTTTTGTCGGCGCACTTTTGTCGAGCACGCATTTGTCAGTGAACCCCATTTGTTTACTGACCATTGAAACTTGTAGCAGCAATGAAAAAAAAGTGACTTATGACCATTTTTCACATAATCATTGCAGCGTCCCCATGGTCAGGTGATCAAAATTCGGACGCTTGGCAACCGGTATGTATTTAAGGACGCTTGCAGTATTCCGGAGTCATGTGATCACCTCTGGTGAACTTCTGACAACCATGATGCTGACTTAGTAACTGCAGTGATACAGTTAACACCTGTGGCCAGGAAGGTCATAAAGTGGGGCAAAATTCACTTAAAACTGTCTCGCTTAGCAAAAGGAATTTTGGGCTCAACTGCGGTTGTACGTCAAGGCCTACTTGTAATACCTTGTTTCCCTGGGTTAAGACCTCCCCGGATAATAAGCCCAACTAGGCTTTTGAGCGCATGCACTAAAATAAGCCCACCCCGAAAATATTGCATCGCAGCAGCAGCCATGATGTGACTTGTCTCCTGCACCTGAAAAATAATAAGACCTCCCCGAAAATAAGGCCAAGCACTTATTTCAGGGCTCAAAAGAAAACAAGACCCTGTCTTATTTTCAGGGAAACATGGTTTTAACATATCATTAGTGTCAATGGTAAGTTATGAGAGTTTATTTTGTGCTCCTCTTGTAAAAATTACAGGTACGCTAAACATTTTGTTACAAAATGTTCTACACAACTCCAAAGATTCTCAATGTTTGTGGTTTGACCACAAATGGGATCATTCTGAAGCCAATCGATTTTAGAATATTCCACCATGACAAGTTTTCCAATTTTTTGGAGTGTCAATGAGTTTTCCCCCCTTCTTCTACTGTAGTTAAGTCAAGAAATGGGATCTGTAAATACCATCCCCTTTCCCTCCGTGACCTGTCAAAACCGCGCTCGACTAAACCGCGCCCGATTAAACCGCGTCGCTGATGTCATCAACAGGGCGACAACAGCGAGCGCGGAGAAAGAAGGGCGCTTTAAATAGTGCTTTGAAAGCAAGCCGATTCAACTTAAAGTAAGGGTTAGGTTTAGGATTAGGTTTAGGGTTAGGTTTAGGGTTACGTTAAGGGTTAGGGTTAGGTTAAGGGTTAGGATTAGGTTTAGGGTTAGGTTTAGGGGGGTTAGGTTTAGGTGTTAATTTTAGGTTTAGGGTTTACAGCGTGCTTCTCTCTCCGCGCTGTTGTCGCCCTGTTGATGACGTCAGCGACGCGGTTTAGTCGAGCACGGTTTTGTGGGCGAACCCTTTCCCTCTACACATCGTGTAAAGCAGTGGTAGTCAACCTGGTCCCTACCGCCCACTAGTGGGCGTTCCAGCTTTCATGGTGGGCAGGAGGGGGTTTGCTGTAACTCTGCTTTATAAATTTTATAAAGTAAAGTTACTTCCCTACTTTATAAATCACTGTTACGATGGAACTGGTGGGCGGTTAGAAAATTTTACTACTAACGGAGATACAAAAGTGGGCGGTAGGTATAAAAAGGTTGACTACCCCTGGGGTAATTGATAGGACTGCACTTTTTTGCATGTCTGAACATCTTCCTTTGCCTCTAAATCCCAGGCAATTGCATGGTTCCTCAGCTTCCCTAAACATGATACCATGAAGATGCAGTGGAAATATATTCCCACAATTTAAAAAAAAACTGCAATGCCACATCTGGAGAGCAGCATATGTTTGTGAAGAGCACTCTAGTGCATGAGTGTCCAACTCGCCGCATCATGTTGCTGGCATGTGACATTTATTTATTTATTTATTTAATTTGCTTGCATGCCGCCCACTCTCAGAGACTCAGGACAGCTTACAGGTAAAAAAAAAAGGGAGGGGGGGACATACAAAAAAAAAAAAACATTAAAAATTCAACAACATTCATAACTTAGGATGGGGCTGGATAAATCAGCAGCCCCAGGCCTGCCGGAACAGCCAGGTCGTAGTCGCTTTGTGGAAGGCCGGAAGGATAGTGAGGGTCCGGATCTCAGCGGGGAGATCGTTCCAGAGGGCCGGAGCAGCTACAGAGAAGGCCCTCCCCCGGGGAGTCGCCAGCCGACATTGACCGGCAGATGGAATCCGGAGGAGGCCTAGTCTGTGCGATCTTATAGGTCTCTAGGAGGTAACTGGCAGGAGGCGGTCTCTCAGGTAGCCAGGTCCTAAACCATGAAGGTCTTTAAAAGTAACGACCGACTAGCACCTTGAAGCGTGTCCGGAGACCAATGGGAAGCCAGTGCAGCTCGCGGAGGATAGGTGTAACGTGGGTGTATCTAGGTACCCCACAATCGCTCGCGCGGCTGCATTCTGGACTAACTGAAGTTAGTTAACATTTCGCAATGTTTTCCCCGTTTCGAGCAACTGGGGTGGGCGTGGCCTGCGCGGGATGCACCCGGCCGCCAGTTTGACACCCTTACACTAGTTTGTAGTTTTAGTGAACTTGTATACCGCCCTATTCCCCAAGGGAACTCAGGGCGGCTAACAAACTAAATAGGGGAAAGGGGAAATACAAAAAACGAAAAGACAGACAAATACAAACAGATTAAAAACTCGTCAACAGCCGCAACCATTCGAGTGGTGTGAGACTAGTGAGTCTCACACCGCTACAATCTCAATGTTCGTTTTTGATGCTTGACAAGCATCATCAGTGCGATTATAAGGTGCACCACATTCCTTCAGTTCAAGGCGCTAATCGTCACTTATAAAGCCCTTCATGGTATTGGACCTGGGTACTTGAGAGACCGCCTGCTGCCAATTGCCAATTACCTCCAATAGACCGATCAGATCCCACAGATTAGGCCTCCTCCGAATTCCATCCACCGGCCAATGCCGGCTGGCGACTACCCAGAGAGCCTTCTCTGTGGCTGCTCCAACCCTCTGGAACGAGCTCCCGGTGGAGATTCGAACCCTCACCACCCTCCAGGCCTTCCGCAAAGCCCTTAAAACCTGGCTGTTCCGACAGGCCTGGGGCTAAAGAGCTTTTGCCCCCCCCCTCCTCAAATGGTATGGTTGTTGTGTGCTTTTAAATTGTGTATTGTTTTTGTTCGTCTTTTTTATCCCTTATCTGTACCCCCTTCCCTGACTTGGATTGTGAGCCGCCCTGAGTCCCCTTCGGGGAAAAGGGCGGCATATAAGTGCAATAAATTCAATTCAATTCAGTTCTATACATACCAGTATGAGTGCGCAGATGGGCTTTGAGGTGAGAGCTTTTGAAATACGTTTTCCTGCATCCAGGAAAGTTGCAAACGTAATTCCTCCTCCGGGAAAAGTCTATCAAAGGCGTACTGCTTTGGCCAGAGGCAATGAAAACCGGAGCGGGGGCCAGGGGCAATAATTTGGTGTTCCCCACAGACATCACATTTTGTTGGCAGGGGGGTGCCTGGGCAACGGCTGCCTGTGGAAGAACCAGCATGACAGTCCCCTGAGGCATAGAAGGTCCCATCAGGACAGGCTGAGAAACCGGAGCCGTGTGGGGTAAGATGGATTTGACGGTTCCTGGAGCCTGAGCAGGTGGTTTTAATAGAGCGGGGACCACACCTCTTGGTCCGTCCAAGGGGATCATCTGACAGATCACCTGTGGGTTTGAAAGAGGGGAGGGTAGAAGGGAGCTGGTCTTTTGCTGCATATCGTGTTCACAATTCTTTGGGTAGAGAGACTGTTGCAAGGAAAGCCTTGGGATTTCACATCCTTTATTGGCAGTTCTAGGGCAACCTGAGACATGCGAGGAAGATTTGTGTGCAAGTAAAGTGTCACAAGTCGGGTTCTCTGCCGTAACGCAGTCCCGGGAAGCTCTGGAATGTCGCTGGCCTTGGGCCTCCTGCCAGTCTGCGGGCCCACTGTAGCCCGGTAAAACTTCTGGTTTCACTTGCGCCCCAGGAATGCGGGAGTAACCAGAACTGTTGCCTGTGTGACGGATGACGCTAGTTGCCATGGCTCTGCAAAGAGGAGGAACAGGTTGCTCAGTCCTTGATGGCATCTGGCTGGATTGCTTCTCCATGTTCAAAACAGATGGCTGGGTGGCAGTATGAGGACAACCTGGGGGAGTCACTACGCCGCCAGGTACGTTTCCCTTGATTGCCCTAGGTTTTGAGTAAGTAGTTTGGGAGGAGGGCAGTGATGCTGTAGAAGCCTCAACAAAATCAGGACTGTACGGTGGGGTCATGCACTACATTAAAAAGGAAAAAGAAGGAAATCAGCACACACATAAGATCGGTTCCACCACAAAACCACGCTCGACTAAAGCACGCTCGACGAAACCGCGTACCTGACGTCATCACAGCGCGACGAAAAAAGCACGCTGTGAGCGCTAAAGCTAAAATTAACCCCTAAACCTAAACCTAACCCCTAAACCTAAACTCCCGAAACCTAACCCTAAACCTAACGCTAAACCTAACCCTAACCCTTAACCTAACGCTAAACCTAACGCTAACCCTTAACCTAACCCTAACCCTAACCCTTAACCTAACCCTAAACCTAACCCTTACCTTAACGTGAATCGGCTTGCTTTCAAAGCGCTTTTTAAAGCGCCCTTTTTTTCTCCGCGGTCGCTGTTGTCGCGCTGCTGATGACGTCAGCGACGCGCTTTAATCGGGCGCGCTTTAGTGGACCGCGGTTTTGTCGTGCCACGCATAAGATCAACATGACTAACCATAGTTACGGCCATAACTAGTTATGTTTATAATTCATATTCTCTCAGACCTCAAGATACTGGGCTTTTTTTTAAATTCAAGCTATAATGTGAAAGAATGTTTACTCCAATTTTGTATTTTCACTTCATTCTATACTGTCCTATCATTGCATGTTCCAACATTTGCCCTTCCAAAATCACAATCTTATGGTGCTTAGAAACCAATATTCTCAGATGACTCCTGTCTCTTGGTGGGGTTCAGTGGAACACGTAACCCGACAAAAGCGCGCTCGACTAAACCGCGTCTCCAAAACCGCGACGTCATCAACGCGCCCACAACAGCGTGCCGACAATGGCGCGCCGACAGAAGCACGATTTAAGTTAAGGTAAGAGTTAGATTTAGGGTTAGGTTTACAGCGCGCTTCTGTCGGTGCACTTCATCACTCATTCATCGGCGCGGTTTAGAACTTGTGGTTTTGTCACCGCGGTTTAGGTGGGCGCGCTTTTGTCAGTCGCCCTTTTGTCGGTGAACCGTGGGACAATCCCATCCATCTCCTTCAGAAAATCATGCAACAACTATTTAGCAATAGCAGTTAAGACTTAATATACCGCTTCATAGGGCTTTCAGCCCTCTCTAAGCGGTTTACAGAGTCAGCATATTGCCCCCAACAGCAATCTGGGTCCTCATTTCACCCACCTCGGAAGGATGGAAGGCTGAGTCAACCCTGAGCCGGTGAGATTTGAACAGCCGAACTGCAGAACTGCAGTCAGCTGAAGTAGCCTGCAGTGCTGCATTTAACCACTGCGCCACCTCGGCTCTATTTGATTCAGATTTCCCCATGTCATAGGTGTAAAACCTGTATGCTGGGCAATGGTTTGTCTTAAACTAAGTTAACAGGAAATCATTTAAAAAAAACATGGGATGTAATAAACCAAAACAATTAGCACCAGATTGTTTCAACTGCATTTGCAAAAAAGGTATGTACAATATGTAAAAAAAATCTGATACCCATTATCAAAAAAAAAAGTCATCATCCCTCAAGTTTAATAAAGAACTAAGGAGATTAATTGGGAAGAGCCAATTCATGCATATTCAATTTCTTTCACGCGTTTTCTTCTATTTCCTTACCAGTGTGGATAAAAAGTTATAATCCTTGGACATCTCAGACGTAGGTTCATTCTGCACTACAAAATCCCCGGAATCTGAGACAGGGGTTAAAGGTCTTATTTTTAATAGGTCGCCTTTCTGTGATCTTTGACCCCAGGAGCTCATACAAACAAGGGTCTCAACTGCTTCTATGTCATTCCGTTCCAAGGTGCTACAAGTCGATCTTTCACTGTCGTGACGCCTCCGTTCTCGGATGGATTCGTAGATGTCCACAATGTCAACCTTGAGATGAGATGAATCGCCACATTTTAATCATTCAGAAGAAAAGTGAATACATTTTCGCTGTTTGCTTAAACATTCATCCCATGAGTCAACATCCTGACGGACCTCTTTGGAACTCTGGGTGCCAATGCTGGTTCCACCACAAAACCGCGCTCGACTAAAGCGCGCTTGACGAAACCGCGTAGCTGACATCATCACAGGGCGACAACAGCACGGAGACAGAAGCACGCTGTAAATGCTAAACCTAAAATTAACCCCTAAACCTAAACCTAACCCCCCTAAACCTAATCCTAAACCTAACCCTAACCCTAAACCTAACCATTAACCTAACCCTAACCGTTAACCTAACCCTAAACCTAACCCTAAACCTAACCCTTACCTTAACTTGAATCGGCTTGCTTTCAAAGCGCTATTTAAAGCGCCCTTCTCTCTCCGCGCTCGCTGTTGTCGCCCTGTTGATGACGTCAGCGACGCGGTTTAATCGGGCGCGCTTTAGTCGAGCGCGGTTTTGTCGTGCCACGGCCAATGCTAGTTCTTAAAACCTCCTACCCATTGGGTTTGCAAGGGCTAATTAATTAACTCTGTACAATGCAACCATCTCTCACAAATAAAACAGTCTTGTGTCAACCCCTTAGCGGGTTTCCTGCATTTTGATTATTGCTATTTCTAAATACTCATTTCCTAGAGAACCTTTTGGTCTAGAAACCTGCACTGTAACTCTTTGTCATGGTTATCACAGGATCACAAAATACAGAATAAAGCCTCAGCCTTTTGAGCACTTGATTTTTATCTGTGCTAAAAAAATATCTAGAAACCTCTAGTCCCAGGGCCCCAGAGTCTTCAAAACATCCCTCAGAATCCACCAAAACCTGTAAGCCACACTGTGATGTTGAATGAAAAGAGAAAAATTGTATGATACCGAGGGAACAATAATATTAAATGCATTGAATTAAATCACTTTTTTGTCT
The DNA here is from genome assembly GCF_009769535.1 of Thamnophis elegans. NCBI lineage: Eukaryota > Metazoa > Chordata > Lepidosauria > Squamata > Natricidae > Thamnophis > Thamnophis elegans. The sequence continues at coordinate 5,324,027 of NC_045543.1, read as the reverse complement.
GAATCCCTATCCTTTTTTTTTTAATGTAAGAATATAATACCTAGTCCTTGGTCCAAAGTGTATTTAGGCAACCTGGTTCTATAGAAACATTCCCCTTTTTATAGGCTATGATCAAATGTGATTAACTAAACGCTACCTTTGTAGCTAAAAAGATAATAGTTATTAACTGCACTGAAGATACCCCCTTGGCTGAATCTTAGTTTTTAAAAAATTAATCAGCCAGTTGGTAATGAGTCTCGTAAGAATACCCAGAACTGATAATCTTTTAATGCCCCATTAAACTATCTACAGATATCATACAGACACTTGAGTAAATACTGAAGTATACAGACTATCTCTTAATAGCTGTTGTATGCAAGTAAATCGAGGTGTAACCAAATAGCCTTCAATATATACACCAGGGGTGGGTTTCAACTGGTTCGCGGCGGTCCCTGCGAACCGGTTGGTCGGCGAACCCGGAAGTAAGTAACTTCCGGGAACGGTGAAGGGCCCACCCGCCCGCCCGCGCTCCTTACCCGGTTTTGACGAGTTCTGCACTTCCACGCATGCGCAGGATGCATACAGCACCTGCGCGATTCTCCGCGAGCAGCTGGATGGCACATACAGCGCCTGCACGAGTCTTCGCGAGCAGCTGGAGCATCACGCAGGCGCTAAGACGCATGAGTGAACTGCGCGCGTGCACGAGGACACCGCCGGCGCCATTCCAACCGAACCGGTTGGAACGGGATTAGCAACCCACCCCTGATATACACTGTAAAAAAGTTGCCAATCACAGTACTCAAATTCACACAAATAGATATATATAGGCACCAAATAGAGTAGATTCTTGATTCATAATGTGTGATGCCAAAAAATATCTTTCACTCAGTGAAATCTATATGGAATTTGCAGTAATTTACAATTACTTAAATTGTAATATCCATAAATGAACTTCATTCGGGAGTGAAAGAAAATTGGAAGTAAAACTTGATACTCAATTACAGTTTGATGCTATTATCCAATGTTAAATTCATGGTAATGATCCGAAACGAATTAATAAATCATCTTAACCAGTGTTTTTCAACCACTGTGCCGCGGCACACTAGTGTGCCGTGACATAGTGTAAGGTGTGCCGTGGGAAAATTACTTTATATATAGTCAATATAGGCACAGAGTTAAATTTTTTTAACATTTTCTAATGGTGGTGTGCCTCGTGATTTTTTTCATGAAAAAAGTGTGCCTTTGCACAAAAAAGGTTGAAAAACACTGATAACTATTCACAGATTTAACATGAAGTAGAAGTTACCGTAATACTAAGCAAGATAAATAATTAACATTAAGGGGAAACCTTCTTTTTAGTTATCAAAATATTTTCCAAGCTGATAAGGCTGGAGAAAAGAAACATTGAGAAGAAGGCTCTTTAGATTCTCTTGAACATTTTGAATTGTAATACAGATTCGTAGCTAGAGAGGAAGGAAGGAAGGAAGGAAGGAAGGAAGGAAGGAAGGAAGGAAGGAAAAAGGGAAAAGCAAGCTGTATTACATTTTGAATTGTAATACAGATTCGTAGCTAGAGAGGAAGGAAGGAAGGAAGGAAGGAAAAAGCAAGCTGGGGCCTCATTTCCATGCAGAAATGCAAGAGCGGAACTGCAACAACCTCCCAAGCGTGTCCTCAGATCACCTCCTTTCACCCAGACACCGCAGTGGCAAACTGTAGATGACACACAACGCAAGAAGCCGCTGCAAATTACAGCCGCACAAATATCGCAAATTCTGCTTCACTCTACTCAACAGCAAGCAAGCATTCTTACGCAACGGTTACGATGTTATTATTATTATATTTTTTGCATTTATTCCTTCCTTCCCGTGCTATTTATATGCCCACTTCTTTACTCTGCTTTTAAAGGGAAAGGAGGACGCAGAAGAAGGCGGGCGACGGACATGAAGATTAGTGGAAACTACAAGGCCCAGAAGGAGGTGAAGCACCTCCTCCTAATGGAGGTGGGAAGATTACTTCCCAGCTCCATGGGGTCCAGAGTAATCAAATATAGTTCAAGGTTTTGGGGGTGGGGGGAAGGAAGGAGTGGGGAGACGTCATGCTTCAAAATAGCCAAGGGAGAAGAAAGGGTGGAGGTCCCTGACTGAGCCAGTGCTGGAAAGCCCTCTTAAGGCGCAATAGCTCTGCCCTCAAATCAGACCTAGCAGGGAATCCTGACAAGAGAGCAATCTTGGGAGGCATTCACAACAAACCTCTGTGTGTGTGTGTGAGAGAGAGAGAGAGGAGGAGGAAAGAGGGAGGGAAACAGAGGGAGGAGAGGGAGTGAGAGAGAAAGGGGAGAGAAAGGGAAAGAGAGGGAAAGAGTGGGGGAAACAGTGGGAGAAGAGGGAGGGGGAGAGAGGGAGAGAGAGGAAGGGGGGCAGAAGGAAAGAAAGAAAGAGGGAGGAAGAGGGAGGGGAGAGCAGGGAAACAGTGAGATGAGAGAGAGGGAGTGGGAGAGATAAAGGGGAGAGAAAGAAAGAGAGAGGGAGGGAGGGGAGAGAAAGGGAAAGAGAAGAAGAGGGAGAGAGGGAGTGAGAGAGAGAGGAAGGGGGCAGAAGGAAAGAAAGAAAGAGGGAGGAAGAGGGAGGGGAGAGCAGGGAAACAGTGAGAGGAGAGAGAGAGAGTGGGAGAGATAAAGAGGAAGGGGGAGAGAAAGAAAGAGAGAGGGAGGGGAGAGAAAGGGAAAGAGAGGGGGAGAGAGGAAGGGGGAAAGGGAAAGAGAGGGGGAGAGAGGAAGGGGGAGAGAAAGGGAAAGAGAGGGGGAGAGAGGAAGGGGGAAAGGGAAAGAGAGGGGGAGAGAGGAAGGGGGAGAGAAAGGGAAAGAGAGGGGGAGAGAGGAAGGGGGAGAGAGGGAAAGAGAGAGGAAGGGGGCAGAGGGAAAGAAAGAAAGAGGGAGGAAGAGGAAGGGGAGAGCAGGGAAACAGTGAGGAGAGAGAGGGAGTGGGAGAGAGAAAGGGAAAGAGAGGGGGAGAGAGGAAGGGGGAGAGAGGGAAAGCGTGGGGAAAACGGTGGGAGAAGAGGGAAGGGAGAGAGGGAGTGGGAGAGAGAGGAAGGGGGGCAGAGGGAAAGAAAGAAAGAGGAAGGGAGGAAGAGGGAGAAAGAAGAAGGGGAGAGCAGGAAAAGAGTGAGAGCAGAGAGAGGGGGTGGGCGAGAGAAAGGAAGAGAGAGAGAGGGAGGGGAGAAAAAGGGGAAAAGACGGTGGGGGAGAGGGAGGGACAGAGGAAGGGGGGAGAGAGGGAGAGAAGAGGAAAGGAAGGAAGATAAGGATGCCCCTCCCAATTTACCAGCTGAAAGAAGAGCACTTACTGTAATCTCCAGGGCATGAAGTCATGCCATTAGCAAAGGAACTGTGCATCGCAGTCAGCTTAAATTACTCATGCTAAAGCACTTTATTCTGCCCACATCAGCCACCACCTAGCCAGGTCTATGCCCAAAGCAAACCCCCACCCACCACCCACCCACCACCACCCCCAGGGCCAATAAAAACTGCAGCCCTCGATCCACTCCCAGGCTCCCTTCCTTCTTAAGCCAGCGTGCCTAAGGAATTGGCCGGGGGGGGGGGGGGAGAAAGAGAAAGCATCCGCCGCATATGCCCCCCGCCCACCCACCCACCAACATTGCCTTACAACCTCTAGTCTTCCAAGCGGGGGTGGTGGTGGTGTTACTTGAAGGAATCTCGCCTCCCCCCACCCCCAGTTCACACGTGTCACTTGGTCCAGATGAGTTGAGGGAGCCCCCCCCCGAGTTCCTAGAGAGCGAGCGCCTTGCAAAGGGTGGCATCGGAAGGGTCGCCTCCCCCCCACCCACCCCCGGCCAGGTTTAGAAGGTCCCCCCCCCCACCACCCGCGGTTGGACCAAGAGCCCCCGGGGCTGAAGGAGAGCGCGCTCCGGTATCTCTCCAGCCCCGCACTTCGGGGTCTCGGATCGCCCCCGCCCCCCTCCCCAAAATATGCATGTTTGCAAAGAATAAGTGGGGGAGCCCCTCTGCCCCCCCGTTCCCACCCGGGGTTGCATCCTCCGCCCTTCCTCCTTGGAAAGCCCCGCCGATCAGATCAGGGTCCCAAGGGGTGGGTGGGTGGGTGGAGGGGGGGGCAGAGGGCACGTCACACGCCGAGCCTCTTCAGGCATATGGAGCGAGGGGGGGGGGGTGGAAGACCCTGCCGCGTCCCCCGTCCCGCCCCGCTGCAGCAACAAGTGGTACTCACGGTAGGGGCATCTCCCATCTCCTCGCTGCGAGGAGGCGCGTGCATGGCGAGGTCTCCCCGCAAGCAGCGGCCGCACGACAAAGCCAGCCGAAGCCACCGGCCAGAACCGCCTCCCCCTTCCTCCTCCTCCTCCTCCTCCTCCTTCCAGGGGAGGCGAGCAGCCAAAACAAGAGGGAAGCGCACCAAAACACTCCATGCAGCGCAGCAGCTGGGAAGGGGCGGGGGAGGAGGGAGGGAGGGAGGGAGGGAGGGGAAAAGAACGAAAGGGGACGGGGAAGAAGAAGGGCTCCGGCCAATCGCCGCCCGAGCTGCCTCTCGGCCAGCCAATCAAGTTCCTCGGGCGGCGTGATAGCCTCGTGCAGCTAGGCTGATAGCAGGAAAGGACCCTCGTGGGCACGTTTCGGCGGCCAAGGCGAGCCACTCTCTGGAAACTAGGGGAAAGGTCGGCGCGAGGAGAGAGGCGGGGCCGGCAGCGGCGGGGAAGGGCGGGGCGACCGTCTGTCAGTGAGCGGCGGCCAGCCAGGGAATGCCCGCGAGGGAGGGGAGGCGTGGGGGGGGGGAAGGGAGAGGGGAGCGCGAGGCGGGAGGCGTGGCCCGCACGGAGAGACGTTCCCGCCGCGCTCCAGCAACAATGCGGCCTCCCTTCAGAGGCCCCGCCCAGCGTGAGTCATGCCTGGAGCCTCGTGCGGCGCGCAAGGCGCTCCCCTCCCGGATGTCTGTGTGCGTGCGTGCGTGTGTGTATGTATGTATGTATGTATGTATGCGTGTATATGTATATATGTATATAGATATAGATATATAGGTATATATATATATGTATGTATATATGTATATGTGAATGTGTTTGTGTGCGTGTGTATGTATGTGTATATATATGTATGTGTATATGTATGTATGTATATATATGTGTGTGTGTATGTGTGTATGTATGTATATGTATATGTATATATGTGTTTGTGTGTATGTATGTAAGTATAGGTATATGTATGTAGGTATGTATATGTGTGTGTATGTGTGTGTGTATGTATGTATATATGTATGTATATATGTGTGTGTTTATGTTTGTGTATATATATATGTATATGTGTGTATGTATGTGTATATGTATGTATGTATATGTATATATGTGTTTGTGCATGTATGTATGTAAGTATAGGTATATGTATGTAGGTATGTATATATGTGTGTGTATATGTGTGTATGTATATGTATGTATGTATATGTATGTATATATGTATGTATATATGTGTGTGTTTGTGTGTATATATGTATATGTGTGTATGTATGTGTGTATGTATGTATATGTGTGTATATGTGTGTGTGTGTGTGTTTGTGTGTGTGTGTTTATTTGTGCTGATAAATAAATAAAGGGAGACTAGTATAGATCTCTTTCAAGCTATTTAGCTCTCATCAGCTAGCCATACCCTTACTGGGATTCGAACCTGGGTTCTATTACATATTAGGCAGATGTGTTAACCAACCAACCAACCAACATACATAGATACATACATACATACATGTGTATCCCTCTCTCCCCCTCCCCACCCCTCTCTCGCCCTGCCCCTCCCTGTCTCCCTTTTGCCCCAGCTGGGTCGCAGCCACAAGGGGCCGGGAGGAGCGCAGGAGCTTCTTGGAAGCCGTGGCAGCCGCCCCCCTCCTGGCCTCCAGTTGAAAACAAAAAGTTTACAGGCTGCCCTTTTCTTCGGAAAAATAGGAGGAGGCAGCATTTTATTTATAGGTGGTTGCTCCGTGAGCAGCAAACGGCTAACCCGTTTGCAAGAAGTTGCAAAGACTTGTGATATTTACATTCAGTAGGTTTCTCTCTTTAAGGAGCCGGCTTTTTTATGTTTAAAGACGTTTGCTCAGAAAGTTAAATTCTACTAACCTTAATCACAGATTGTTCCCAAAAGGGATTTTAGGAGAGTAGGAACTCTTAGGAGTAGGAATTCCATGGGATTCATGTATAATAGACACACAACCTGAGCCTGGATTAAATGCCATAGGATGCATAGGAACCCCAGAGCTGACATGGACCGTCTTTTTAATTTTAGAACTTTTTAAAAATTTTAGAATCTTTGCTGCTGCTAATCCTTACTACTGGACAAGGAGGCACTGGCACTTCTATTCAAATTGTAGGAAGTTATCATCCAGCCCTCTCCCAGAAAAATGAAATATCCTAGGAAATACTGAAAAGGCAGAATATTTCTCTGGATGTGAAAAGAAAGAAACATGTTTTAAAAGACAGAATAGCTGCCTGTAGCTTCCTGCCCATCCCCACTTTGTCAATGGGCCATTAAGAAGGCCACGCTATTCCCTTTACATAATAAAGACATCTCCCCTTCAGCTCCAGGGGGATGGGATTAAGGCATGATAATATTGGCCCCTTACCCAACTGATCACATGGCATCTGAGAACTCAACCAAACCTGGATTCAAAAAACAGCCTCATAATTTTAGAACTTTTTAGAATTTTTAGAATCTTTGCTGCTGCTAATCCTTACTACTGGACTAGGAAACACTGGCATTTCTATTCAAATGAAATGCTTACTGGTGCAAAATAATGGGAGAAAATAGAGTTTCTCACTCACTACTTTTCCCTAGATTCCACCTATTTCTATATAAAGTCCAGTATATTTTTCTAGGAGTTAAAACTAACTGCTTTGATTTAGGACGTGAAGGTTTTATGAATTCATTGCAGTTGAAGGTCTGTGAAGCAGTTTGTTTGAATATGTCTTCACTTTTAAAAGTTCATTGTCAGGCACTTGAGAAAGAACAAAACATGCAGATGGAGTCATTAAAAAAAATCTTACTCATTTTTCTTGCCCTATTCTATTTTGCAATTATTTTGCTCTGAAATATAGACCACTTCTCAATTCAGGTCTGCACTGTTTTTTTTATAAAAAAAAAAACCCAGTTGACTCACCTTCCATTTATGTTAAATTGTTTTCCTATAGTAGCACATTTGCAAGAATTTATGTTTTGAGCATAAGCAGCACAATGGGCAATTTGAGAAAATGGCGTTTAGGTTATGAACATTATTCTCCGATACAAATATTTTTTTTGCTTTCGAAATAGATGTGATTACAGCAGGAGTTTGTATTCAAATTGTGTAGCCACTGCATCAGTATTCCTTTTAAACACAATTCATGGAACAAATGTTGAATAGCTTATTATTTGTAAAAAATACCTCTTTCCATTCTATAATTTTGAAATTGATTATTTTTATTTATTAAATCGATATATTTTTGTACAAGAGCTCAAAGTGGTGTGCAAAGTATTCACTCCTATTTTTCACCCAACCACAATCCTGGGAGATAGGATTGGAATGAGAGATGGTGACTAGCCCAAAATTACCCTGGGAGTTTCTGTAGCTGAACAGGGACTTAAACCTGCATCTCCCCCAATCCAACTATTTAAGGCTCCACTGAGTATCTTAATGTACAAACAAATCTTGGAAAATTATAGACAAAATAGTGCTGCCAAGAAAATAAAGAAGACACAGTTTAGTCTAATAAGAAGCTGAAGTCCAGAATGTACTGCCATAATGGAGCCTGCGTATTACAATTGCAAGTTATTGCAATTATTAAGCTGTAGGAAGTTATCACCCAGCCCTCTCCCAGAAAAATGAAATATCCTAGGAAATATTGAAAAGGCAAGAATATTTCTCTGGATGTGAAAAGAAAGAAACGTGTTTTAAAAGACAGAATAGCTGCCTGCAATTTCCTGCCCATCCCCACTTTGTCAATGGGCCATTAAGAAGGCCAAGCTAGTCCACTTTACATAATGAAGACTTCTCCATTTCAGCTCCAGGGGTATGGGATTAAGGCATGATAATAACCATCATTCCAAGCAGCATCCATGTCTCCAGTGTCATTTCTCCCCCCCCCTTGGAGCCGAACCCAGGAGGACATTTCTTCCAACAAAGCTTGTTGTGAAGCTTGCTTAACTGCCTTAATCAACCCCCATTCCTTCTCTCGCAGTCCTTAAGTGGTGGCATGTGTCATTAAGCAGAGCGCAGGATGCCTCCGGTGGGGAAGGACCTGGGAGACCTCCTAACGCCTTGCCATGCCCTTGAGGGACGATGGGATCTGCTTCCTTCAGGGAGTTCACAGGCCTTGTGCTCGCTTTCACACCCCTACCGATCCCACTCCCTCTTCATACCCCATCACCAACCACTCCCGTCCCATAGAGCTCGGGTTGTGAAAGACGAGCAGGCTGTTCCACCCCTCGGTGTCCCGTAAGGCAGTGGGTCTCAACCATTCCTAATGCTGCTGTTGAAAGAAATGTCCTTCTGGGTTCAGCTCCAAGTGGGGGAAAAGACACTGGAGACGTGGAGGCTGCTTGGAAAGATGGTTTTAATGGTGGACAGGGCCACATGGCTTGAGCACTGAACAGAAAAGGGGATCACATGCTTCAATGTTGGTGGAGAAGAAGAGAAGGGCTGAGGGAGGGGCTTGCTAGGCTTTTTATAACCTGTTCAGTCCCACCTCTCTGTTTCCGGTTCCTGTGTAAGAAATGTATTCTGATTGGTTGTCAGAGTCCCATGGGGCCATGCAGGTGCAACTCTCTAGGCTGCGTTTTGAATCCAGGTTTGGTTGAGCTCTCAGATGCCATGTGGTCAGTTGGGGCCAATATTATCATGCCTTAATCCCATCTCCCTGCAGCTGAAGTGGAGAAGCCTTTATTATGTAAAGTGGACTAGCTCAGCCTTCTTAATGGCCCATTGGCAAAGTGGCAATGGGCAGGAAGCTGCAGGCAGCTATTCTGTCTCTTAAAACATGTTTCTTTCTTTTCACATCCAGAGAAATATTCTGCCTTTTCAATATTTCCTGGGATATTTCATTTTTTCTGGGAGAGGGCTGGGGGATAAACTTCCTACAGAACACATGTAAGAAAAGCCTGACTGAGATGCTCCTGGGCATGGGAAGAGGGCAATGGCCTGGTAAGGAGATAGCCATAGTTGAGAGCCCTTAAGAAGCAGAAGACTGATCTTTAGGGTTGTTTTTTCCTTCTGCCCTCTGGTTTTGGACTTTTTCTAAGCTAAGTGCCACACAGTATGCTGGGAACTACAGTTCCAAAAGGAGTAAACGAGCTTAAGGGAAAAATGAATTGAATGAAAATTAAACATCGTGAATACACACTTTCCAGCTATATGTTTCTGCGACGTTATTACAATTTGATGTCAGGGCAAACTCCTGACTTTTGGAGAGCATTCATTTTCCAACTCACCTCGTGGCGCTTGGGATGCATGCTTTCCTCTGTTCCAAATCTGACCCAGAGCTGTGGGTTTCAGCTGTCTGAGTTACCCAGACAAGGGTCAGGGAGCAAACACACATCATTCCTACCAGAGCTGGCTCTTGCAAATGCCAGCCGTGCCAGCTTGCAGTCAGGAATTGGGGGACAGGTCACAGCAAGAAGAGCAGCTCATCTCACCTCCTCTCTGCAGCGGATTTGAAATGGAAAGGAAGCTGGGAACAGCAATGGCTGCTCTTTCTTTCTTTCTTTCTTTCTTTCTTTCTTTCTTTCTTTCTTTCTTTCTTTTTTACAAATGTCAGGTATTTTTTGATAATAACTAGGAGTTGACTTGCAATGGAAGTTGCTTAAGAAATCCCACCGGACTTGGCATTTTGGACAGGGAGTTATTTGAGCCACGTTCCATACCACAGTGTACTGAAAGAAGGGTCAAATCCATGTCAGGTTGCCTTGTGCTGTATCTGAACGCTGGTTTTAAATACAACGTGAACGATTTGGCAGAGATGAGTGGGAGTTCTACTGAGGAAGTAATTTCTACGGAACAGTGGGGGACCCAAAAGTACTTTTTTTCAAGAGCCAACTGGACTTCCTGGTTTTTCTTTGAAGGCATTTCGCTTCTCATCCAAGAAGCTTCTTCAGCTCTGACGGGAAGGTGTGAAAAACAAAACGAAGGTTTTTTTTTTCCATTTCAGAGATTTCATCTCTCAAAAACAGGGGACCCGTGATAACCTGGTATCAGTTGGGAAGCCATGCAAACCAACAAACCTTCCCTAGGGTTGAGGCTTGGCTGAGCAGTAGTATCCTAGAACAGGGGTCTCCAACCTTGGCAACTTTAAGCCTAGAGGACTTCAACTCCCAGAAAAGCTGGCTGTGGAATTCTGGGAGTTGAAGTCCTCCAGCCTTAAAGTTGCCAAGGTTGGAGACCCCTGTCCTAGAGTGTGTTTGGGTTACTCTGCTTTTGGTAGTGTAGGAAAGCCCTCTCCCAGAAAAAAATGAAATATCCTAGGAAATATTGAAAAGGCAGAATATTTCTCTGGATGTGAAAAGAAAGAAATATGTTTTAAAAGACAGAATAGCTGCCTGTAGTGTCCTGCCCATCCCCATTTTCTTAATGGACCATTAAGAAGGCCAAGCGAGTCCACTTTACATAATAAAGACTTCTCCACTTCAGCTACAGGAAAGCATGATAATATTGGCCCCAACTGACCACATGGCATCTGAGAGCTCAACCAAACCTGGATTCAAAACGCAACCTAGAGAGTTGCCCCTGCATGGCCCCATGGGAGTCTGACAACCAATCAGAATACATTTCTTACACAGGAACCGGAAACAAAGAGGTGGGACTGAACAGGTTATAAAAAGCCTAGCAAGCCCCTCCCTCGGCCCTTCTCTTCTTCTCCACCAACATTGAAGCATGTGATCACCTTTTCTGTTCAGGGCTCAAGCCATGTGGCTCTGTCCAACAATAAACCATCTTTCCACGCAGCCTCCATGTCTCCAGTGTCTTTTTCCCCACTTGGAGCCGAACCCAGAAGGACATTTCTTTCAACAGTAGAAAGTGACTTCTCATAAGAGACTCTGGCAACTCATGTAGACGGGAAATAAGCTTTTTTATGGGCAGTGATAGTGTGGTTTAATTATGGCTTTTGCAGGGCAATGAAAGACGAAAATGGGTAAACACAAGTTAACTGCTTGCAGACAAATGATAGATAAATTGTCAGCAGCAGGTTTTAGGAGGCCATTGAGCAAACATAATTAGGCTAGTCTCATCCCCCAAGACCAGTCTGTATCACTGGCTCACGGAAACAGGAATGGGAATAGAGAAGGCTGTGAATTTTTCTTTGGCTTTGATTCCTCCCTCATTTGGAGAGAGCAGAACCCCAGAGGGCAAAATAGCAATAGCAGTTAGACTTATATACCGCTTCATAGGGCTTTCAGCCCTCTCTAAGTGGTTTACAGAGTCAGCATATCGCCCCCACAATCTGGGTCCTCGTTTTACCCACCTCGGAAGGATGGAAGGCTGAGTCAACCCTGAGCCGGTGAGATTTGAACCGCCGAACTGCTTAACTAGCAGTCAGCTGAAGTGGCCTGCAGTTCTGCACTCTACCCACTGCGCCACCTTGGCTCTGATGCCATGAAGGAATTAGTAGAGTAGCTGTCCAGAGACGGGCGGCTCAGTGGCTAAGACGCTGAGCTTGTCGATCAGAAAGGTTTGCAGTTCAAACCCCTAGCGTTGCATAAGGGAGTGAGCTCCCATGTTGTAATATAGTTCCTTGTGTAGGTGTGTGTCACCCATGGTCCAGTTTGTACCAGGGCATGCAGAGCCACGCTGAACCACACAGGAGAAAACAAACTCCTAAAACGCCATAACATCCTGATAGTGCATAACATAAAAGTCTGAGATGTGCCCTACCATTGACGTCCAGGATTTAACCATATATAGACTGAGCAGTAGATTAGAAATTGTACTTTTACAGGCTGTTTTTACTCACATCCTATTGCTCCTCCTGCCTTTGTCCTATCTCAATAAAAGGGGCTCTCAGACCCCCAATCTGGGTCGCTCCATCCCGAGAAAGTTCGTGTCCTGTCTTTTCTCCACATTGGCCTCATGGACGAACCACGGGAACGTTACACTCCCATTACTTGTCCAGGCTTCTGCCAGCCTAGCAGTTTGAAAGCAGGTAAAAAATGCAAGTAGACAAAATAGGAACCACTTTGATGGGAAGGTAACAGCGTTCCGTGCGCCTTCTGCGTTTAGTCATGCCGGCCGGTTCCACCACAAAACCGCGGTAGACAAAAGCGCGCTCGACGAAAGCGCGTACGTGACGTCATCACAGCGCGACGAAAACATCGCGCTGTGAGCGGTAAATTTAAAATTAAAGCGAAAACCTTACCCTAACCCCCCCAAACCTAACCCTAAACCTAACCCTAAACCTAACCCTTAACCTAACCCTAAACCTAACCCTAAACCTAACCCTTAACCTAACCCTAAACCTAACGCTAACCCTTAACCTAACGCTAAACCTAACCCTAACGCTTAACGTAACCCTAACCCTAACCCTAAACCTAACCCTTACCTTTATGTGAATCGGCTTGCTTTAATTTTATTTTAATTTCAATTTAATTTATTTTTAATTTTTTTCGTCGTGCTGATGATGACGTCAGGTACGCGCTTTCGTCGAGCGCGGTTTTGTCTACCACGGTTTTGACGGGTCACGATGCCGGCCACATGACCATGGAGACGTCTTCGGACAGCGCTGGCTCTTTGGCTTTGAAACGGAGATGAGCACCGCCCCCTACAGTCGGGAACGACTGTACACATATGTGTGAGAGAACTTTTACCTATGTAAGTGAACACATTTTCTAATTGTAGTGAGAACACTCTGACTATCCTGAAGGGGGACTTGTTCATTCCTAAAATGGTTGTTATGAAACATGGGCGAGAGATATGTGGCTACATTAACACCTATATTTACAGGTTGGGGCCCAAGGTGAATTGATTTTATTCTCTGCCTTGCCTAGGTTTAAGAGTCAGTGAACACAGAAGGATTACATATGTATAGGATGAAGTTTGTATAATTTTACGACATGTCTGTGGCTGTTAGATTATTTGAAGCTGTTTTCAAGGAAGTGCAAAGCTGTTTGTATCATATTACAAGCGAGAGAGTTTTCCAGGAATTTTTATGTTGCAAAACTACAGCTGAAGCAAGTTTCTTGCAATCCAAGAAAAGCATGTGCCTTGTTTTTTTTTATTCTTCTAGGAATTTTCCAGGGTGGCAGCAGTATGAAACCTTCCATCGCTTTTAGATAATTGATTTTCTTAGAAAAAATAACTACAATAGCTTTATTGCCTTCAGTAATCAATCATGTATGAAAAAAAGAAACATCATAAAATAATCTAAAAATGATATAGTAAAACCTTATAGTTAAGGCAGTACTTTCTTACCTAAAGGAATGATGGCTCTAAGAAATTTTGCAGCTTGTCTAGAGGGGTTTAAGTTCTGATCTGATAGCATGAAGCAAATCAAACAAAATAGGTGATATTTCTGTTAGCAAGCAGCATAGTGAATATTAGTTATTAGAACAGTGTTTCTCAACGTTAGCAACTTGAAGATGTCTGGACTTCAACTCCCAGAATTCCCCAGCCAGCATTCTGGGAGTTGAAATCCAGACATCTTCAAGTTGCCAACGTTGAGAAACACTGTATTAGAAGAAGTACTGCTGTTGCATTCTTAGTTTATTATCTTAAATATGAAAACTTTTTTACAAATTACATTTACAAAATATTGCTGTTCTGCAACTCTTGATAAAACAGCTATGATTAATTTTGTTATGACATTTGCTCCAACTATTTGGATGTCAGCAGAAACCAATATGGCATGAAATGTACCACATGGAATGCCCTATTCTGCCTCTTCCATTTCCATGTGCCAAAAAGTGCTGTTCTGATTATGCACCAGTAAAAGTATTAATTCCCTGGCCTTCTGTAGTTTTCTTTAGCAGGTCACCAATTAGCAGGAAGACTTCAACAAGGAAGATTTCAACAAGGCATTCAACAAAGTAGACCACAACCTACTTCTTGATAAACTAGGAAAAAGTGAGATAAATAGCTATTTATCCAAGATGGATTCGTAACTGGTTGACAAACCATACTCAACAAGTAGTCCTTAATGGTATTGCATCTACACCAGTGGTGGGTTTCAAAAATTGTTGGAACCTACTCTGTGGGTGTGGCCTCCTTTGTGGGAGTGGCTTACCACCCATGTGACCGGATGGGAGTGGCTTGCCACCCATGTGACCGGATATGAAATTATGAATTAGTACTTAGGTCGGTCCAAGTAGCTATTCAGAAGTTAGTGGTTAGAAGCAATCGTAAAGCAAGATATGGAATTAAAACCAGAAATATTTTGTTGGCTATTTGAAAGGGTATATAATATATATTGAATTTTACACACGTTAGCAGCTGCTGGAATTGTGTTTGCACAACAGTGGAAAAACAGAGATATGTAAATGAATAAATATTACAATGTGCAGGAATAAATAAATTGACAATTAAAATCAAGAAGGCTTTGAATACTTTTTCACGTGGGATTGGTTTTAGCAATCACCAACTAATGGAAACAGAAATTAGAAATCCAAAAGTATGAAAGAAAACACCAATTATGTAAGGAAAGGTCCCTAAAATGTATAAGGAAATATTACCAGATCATTATTAATGCGTAGATAACTGTGGGGACATTACAAACCCACCAATGGTGGGTTTCAAAGATTTTTGGAACCTCTTCTGTAGGTGTGGCCTGCTTTCCGGTTAGAACCTCTTCTAACCGGTTCGGTAGATTTCACGAACCGGTTCTACCGAATAGGTGCGAACTGGTAGGAACCCACCTCTGATCTACACGGAGGGAAGTAAGCAGTGGGGTACCACAAGGTTCTGTCTTAGGCCCAGTACTTTTCAATATCTTCATAAACGACTTAGATGAGGGAATAGAAGGGGAATTTACCAAATTTGAGGATGATACAAAGCTGGGAGGAATAGTCAGCACCCTAGATCAGGGGTGTCAAACTCAATTTCATTAAGGGTCGCATCAGGATTGGCATATGTTGAAAGAAATGTCCTTCTGGGTTCAGCTCCAAGTGGGGAAGAAGACACTGGAGACATGGAGGCTGCTTGGAAAGATGGTTTATTGGTAGACAGGACCTCGTGGCTTGAGCCCTGAACAGAAAAGGTGATCACATGCTTCAATGTTGGTGGAGAAGAAGAGAAGGGCTGAGAGAGGGGCTTGCTAGGCTTTTTATAACCTGTTCAGTCCCACCTCTCTGTTTCCTGTTCCTGTGTAAGAAATGTATTCTGATTGGTTGTCAGACTCCCATGGGGCCATGCAGGGGCAACTTCCTAGGCTGTGTTTTGAATCCAGGTTTAGTTGAGTTCTCAGATGCCATATTATCATGCCTTTACTCCCATCCCCCCAGGGGCTGCAGTGGAGAAGTCTTTATTATGTAAAGTGGGCTAGCCTGGCCTTCTCAATGGCCTATTGACAAAGTGTGGATGGGCAGGAAGCTACAGGCAGCTATTCTGTCTTTTAAAACATGTTTCTTTCTTTTCACATCCAGAGAAATATTCTGCCTTTTCAATATTTCCTAAGATATTTCATTTTTCTGGGAGTGGGCTGGATGATAACTTCCCACAGTTTCTAGCTAATCTTTGTTGCCCTGCTTACAGAAACTGCCTCTCTGGTTAACCCTTATGACATTGCAACAACTAAGGCGAAGCGCCCATCGTCGACCTGAGTGACGTTGAGTTGGCCACACCCACACAGTCACATGATCACCGAGCCACACCTACCCAGCTGGTCATTAAGGAAGAGAACCAGTCGTTCAATTATTTGAATCCCACCATTGCTGTACTTGGTAGTTGCAGTTTTGTGTAGCAGCATTTTTGTGGGTTTGTTTTATTGACTTTAACTCCTAGTGACAGCCTGGACAAGTTTGTGCTATTTTGTTGGTAATGTTTTCGGAAGTGGCTTGCTATGACCTCTCCGAGAGAGAGAATGACTGGCCCAAGTAGGAGCAGTTTGCTCACAAGGAAGCAAAACAAAAGTTTCTCTCTTTCACAAAAGTGACCTATAAACATATTTGGGGCAGTCAGATATAAGCCACAAAAGGAGCAAGCCGACCAAAAACGAAAGCATTGCGTCATGAGTAAATTCCTTTAGTAGAGAATAGAAAACGCCTGAAAGGATTAAGATGTTTGATTCTTCTTAAGCACTCAAGGCATTGCAGAAGGAAAATGTCAAGCCATGTTTGTGCAAGAGGAAAACAACAAGGCTTTTTAGGAAAAGATGGGGGGGGGGGGAGCATTCATTAAAAAAATTCCTACCCAGAGGCAAAAGTTCTCCTGGGAACGAACTAAAAACCCAGAGGCTTACTCAACGTAAGTGCACCTGCAAATACAAACCCTAGAAGTGAGTGTCTTTTCAAAAAGATATGCTGGTTTTATGCTAGCATTGTCCCAAAAATCCCAAGATTTTTGTCACTGCTCCAAAACATGTACAGTACTTGCAAATTCAACTGGAGTTTCTGTATAATATTCCCAAAGGAATAAATAACATTCCTCAATAAATAATATTCCTAAGGGAACCCTAACTATAACTATAAAGGAATTCATTCAAAATCTTTACCAAAATACTCCCAAACTCCAAGATTTTATCCCAGCAAGATGGAACCAACATATACAACATATACAAAACGGTGATGGCAAACTGATGGCACATGTGCCAGAGGTGGCACGCAGAGCCCTCTCTGTGGGCACAGATGCGTGGCCATCTGCTCTTCTAGTTTCCTGGTCTGTGCGCGCCTGTTTTTTGGCCGGTTTTCAGGCTGGTTTTGGTGCGGATGGGCAGGAAGCTACAGGCAACTATTCTGTCTTTTAAAGCATGTTTCTTTCTTTTCACATCCAGAGAAATATTCTGCCTTTTCAATATTTCCTAGGATATTTCTACTGTCGGAGTAGACCCCCCCCTCGTCCCACACCAACACACACTCCAAGCCAAAGATACTTTACGGAATTTATTCACAGACAGACAGGTCCTTGGCAGCAATCCAGCCTGCCAGGCTCACAATACTGTTCTCCAACATTAGTTCCTGCGTTGACTTCTGCAAAAGGGCCGTGTGCACAAGCAGTCCTTTTATAGCCTGGAGAGGAGCCTAATGACCACCAGCTGAGTGCAATTACCTCCTGTACTTGTGCAACTGTTCCTGACGCCTATTAGCTCTCTAGAGCCAAGGTGGCGCAGTGGTTAAATGCAGCACTGCAGGCTACTGCTAGATCAGCAGGTCAGCGGTTCAAATCTCACCGGCTCAGGGTTGACTCAGCCTTCCATCCTTCCGAGGTGGGTAAAATGAGGACCCAGATTGTTGGGGGCAATATGCTGACTCTCTGTAAACCGCTTAGAGAGGCCTGAAAGGCCTATGAAGCGGTATATAAGTCTACTGCTATTGCTATTGCTATTGGTGCCGGGCATCCAGGAACAACTCACTGCTGACGTCGGGATCACACTCCCTTGTCTCCTCCCCACTGGTCCAATACTCAGGTGTCTCCTGGTGGCCAACCCGCCTCTCTGTGCCCTGCTCGGAGTTGGAACCCTGTCCAGGGTCCTCCAGAGCCGACTCATAGGGCCCCTCGCTGTCGGAGTCTGGTGGCAGCTCCAACGGGACCTGCTGGGCCACAACATATTTATAATCTCAATTAATGACAAAGTGCATGCAAGAGTGAACAAAGCATGGTTACAACGGAAGGAGATCATTGGATAGCTGACCGATCAATGCATGCCCAAGCTAAGATATAGAAAACAATGGTACGTCCAGTAGCTTTATGTGGCACCAAGTGGTGGCCAACCATCAAATGCAGTGAGTGCTCTTTACATGCCATGGAGATGTTCATTTTCATTGGTCATTAGGTATTCTTCTTCTTGACCTTGTCAGCAATGATACAGTATGTAACAAATGGGTGTTGTGTCAATACTGAAAAAATGTGACACAAATGCCTACAGTGGTATGACCATGTCCTATGAGCAATATCCTAGAGCAGTGGTCTCCAACCTTGGCAACTTTAAGACCTGTGGACTTCAACTCCCAGAGTTCCGGGAACTCTGGGAGTTGAAGTCCACAAGTCTGAAAGTTGCCAAGATTGGAGACCACTGCCCTAGAGTGTTGCCCGCATCACCTTCCACTTTGATTGATTTTGATTTGATTTGTCTTGTATGCCGCCCACTCCCGGAGGACTCCGGGCGGCTCACAAAAGACAAGGGAAGGGGGAAAACAAGACAAAGACAACATATTAAAAACAAGCCAACATTCACAATTTCTGTGGAGGTAGATGTTTCTCGGACCCCCCGGCCTGCTGGAACAGCCAGGACTTGGTGGCTTTGCGGAAGGCCGGGAGGGTAGTAAGGGTCCGGATCTCGACAGGGAGCTCGTTCCAGAGGGCCGGAGCTGCAACAGAGAAGGCCCTCCCCCGGGGAGTCGCCAGCCGACATTGGCTGGCGGATGGAATCTGGAGGAGACCCAGCCTGTGTGATCTAATTGGTCTGAGAGAGGTAATCGGCAGGAGGCGGTCTTTCAGGTACCCAGGTCCGATGCCATGAAGGGCTTTAACACAGATGGCTAGCACCCACATGGAATGCCAAAGCAAAGATGGCAAGACATATAGCAGGCATGAAAGTTGCCCAGTTGGGCCCAGATGCTGGGTTTGATTGTGTAAAACGGTGTTTGTTGATCGAAAAAGTGACCCGTGGGAATAGCCCTAGGAAGATAATTCATGGTACCTCACTCCAAAATTCTTGAATGATCTCCCCAGAAGTTTCATGCAAATGTTGAATAATACGGAGCCAAGGTGGCGCAGTGGTTAAATGCAGCACTGCAGGCTACTGCTAGATCAGCAGGTCAGCGGTTCAAATCTCACCGGCTCAGGGTTGACTCAGCCTTCCATCCTTCCGAGGTGGGTAAAATGAGGACCCAGATTGTTGGGGGCAATATGCTGACTCTCTGTAAACCGCTTAGAGAGGCCTGAAAGGCCTATGAAGCGGTATATAAGTCTACTGCTATTGCTATTGCTACGGGGGGACAGAATGGAAACCTTTCGAAAACCAAACGTGTTTTATAAACAAATAACTAATAATCTAATAACTAATAATCAGTAGTTCCCCCTCCCCATACCATGTTCCATTCTTAACATGATCCAGAAAATTGCCCAAAGCTTAACCCTTCTTGATAATCCAAAAGGATACCATAGTTGATGATAGCCAGCTTGGTTGAGAGCCATCAAGAAGTCTTAAAGAATTTAAGAATTTTTTTCTTCTCTTATTTTTTCTTTAAAACTAAGATAAGTATATTGATATGGAAGCATAAATACCATCAACATACAATGGAGTTTGCTCAGAAGCTGAAATACACCAAGGAGGGGAAGAGTGGGAAGCAGGGGAGAGAAGAAAGATAGGAAGAGAGGGATAGGAGAGAGGGCAAGGGGGGAAGATGAGGAGGATAAGGAGGAGTGGAATGAAGAGAGAGGAGAAGGAGAAAGGAAGGGGAAGTAGAGTAGAAAAGGATGATGGAGGGAAAAAAGGAGGTAGGAGAGAGGTAGAAGAAAGAGGTGTATGGAGAGCAGAAGAGCCAATAATGGGTTTTTATCTTTCTGGGCGTTGATGACAAGAGGAACTGATGTAATTACTACTTAATACAATAGGATATTGGCTATGTAATAGTATACATGTGATTATATGTTATGAAAACGGAAAATAAAAAAGTATATTTAAAAAATAAAATAAAATAAAGAAGTCTTAAAGAATTCAAGTTGCATTCTCAGAGCAGGATTTCTGCAGGAAGCTACTAAAATGACTGGTGCGGCTTAACTATCATAATATGGCTAAACCCTGGTTGAAATGGGTCTAGATTACCAGTAGTATCTGGATTGCCATCTGTCAGAAATAGTCTAGGGTCTCCTGCTTGGGTGGGTGGGGGGTTGGACTAGATGACCTCCAAGGTCCCTTCCAACTCTGTTTGTTAATCTGTTAAATCTAAGCGGACCAGGGGAAATCTGCCTTTTGAAAGAGAGCTTTGGAAGCTTTCAATCTCGGAAAAGTGTGCATTTAGCATTTCTTTAAAAACAGACGTGTGCAAGAGTTACAGAAGTATGACGCAACTTTTTCAGAATGGCTTCCAGGTGAGCCTGCTGAACTGTATTGCCTAGACTTGCAGAGTTGAAGTTTCGAGAACCACACTCATTTCAGACAATCAGGCTCTTGTGAAACCTGACGCCTCTCCATCCATTTCCATGTGAAGGGTGAAAAGAAAGAAAGGGGAAAAAAAAAGAGAATGGAAGTGAGAAGAATAGGCTCATACCTACACATAGCCAGGAGATTCCGGGCTGATTCATCCACTCTAGGCTGCCAACAACATAGGCCCTTGAGTTGAATAGCATGTCGCGCCTTGAAATTCCACTCGATTGCTGTAGACTTAAGGTGAAAATGCCATTTTGGCACCAGTTCAACTAAAGATGGCTTGAAATTGTCATGTACATGAGCTGACGGTTCCACCACAAACGCGCGTACGACAAAAGCGCGTGTGACTAAAGTGCGGTGACAAAACCGCGCCGTCAAAACCGCGGAGACGAATGAGCGCTGAAGCACGCCGACAACAGCGCGTCGACAGAAGCGCGCTGTAACATAACCCTAAAAATAACCCTAAACCTAACCCTAAACCTAACCCTAAACCTAACCCTAAACCTAACCCTAAACCTAACCCTAAACCTAACCCTAAACCTAACCCTAACCCTAACCCTAAACCTAACCCTAAACCTAACCCTAAACCTAACCCTAAACCTAAACCTAACCCTAAACCTAACCCTAACCCTAAACCTAACCCTAACCCTTAACCTAACCCTAAACCTAACCCTAACCCTAAACCTAACCCTAAACCTAACCCTAAACCTAACCCTAAACCTAACCCTAAACCTAACCCTAACCCTAAACCTAAACCTAAACCTAACCGTAAACCTAACCCTAAACCTAACCCTAAACCTAACCCTAACCCTAACCCTAAACCTAATCCTAAACCTAACCCTAAACCTAACCCTAACCCTAACCCTAAACCTAACCCTAAACCTAACCCTAACCCTAAACCTAACCCTAAACCTAACCCTAACCCTAAACCTAAACCTAACTGTAAACCTAACCCTAAACCTAACCCTAAACCTAACCCTAACCCTAACCCTAACCCTAAACCTAAACCTAAACCTAACCCTAACCCTAAACCTAACCCTAAACCTAACCCTAAACCTAAACCTAACCCTAACCCTAAACCTAACCCTAAACCTAACCCTAAACCTAACCCTAAACCTAACCCTATACCTAACCCTAAACCTAACCCTAAACCTAACCCTAAACCTAACCCTAAACCTTACCTTAACTTAAATTGCGCTTCTGTCGGCGCGCTGTTGTCTGTGCGCTGTTGTCGGCGCGCTTTTGACATCGCGGTTTTAGCGCCGCGGTTTTGTCGGTGCGCTTTTGATGTTCGCGGTTATGTCGTGCCACGGAGCTGACCGCATTGGGATGTTTGTCCCTTGGTTAGTAGCCTGAGAAGAACCGTACAGCCAATCAGGTTTTCAAAAGCAGAAGATCGACATTATGACAATTTGCTCTGCCATTGTCTCAATTAGCCCAGAGAGAGAACAACATGGTACTTGGTGCTTGGCCAAGCCTCCTGCCTCATTCTATTTTATTATAATTAAAAAGAACAAAGGAAGAGAAAGATGTGGCACACTGCAGTGCAAAGGATCTGCTTTTAGTACCATTTATGTATCAGAATACATTTTTAGCAGAATAACAGTTGGAAGGGACCTTGGAGGTCTTCTAGACCAACCCCTCTGCTCAGGCAGGAAACTGTATTCCATTACAGGTTATTGAGGGTTGTTAGAAGAGTGGTAAATTACTAGTAAAGGCAGGGCTGGTTTTTAAAACGTCTAAACTGCGAGAGGACAGCAAAGAGATTTATTTATTTATTTTATATCCCACCTTCATTTTTTTTTATAAACAAATCAGCAAACGTATCTAATACTCCTATTTTTCCTCACAACAACCCTGTGAAGTAAGTTCATCTGAGAGAGTGACTGGCTCAAATTCACCCAGCTACCTTTATGCCTAAAGCAGATGAAATTCTCCCGATTTCTAGCCTGGTGCCTTAATTACTGAACCAAACTGGCTCTTATACAGGTGTTCCTCAACTTGCGACTGCTAAGTCCTCGACTTAGGACCGGCCGCAAGTCCTCAACTTACGACTGACAGCTGGCAACAGCTCATCCGGGCCTGATTGGCTAAGGTGCGGCTGGCTGAGCATGAGCTATCAAAGCACTCCTATTGATCACCCTGTTTGACAGGTCTAGATAAATAGCTGTCAAACAGGGCAAGGTGCTGAATCTCTGTACATAGTTGTTGTCGCCTGTTCTATTGAATAAATAGCTGTTCTAATTACCTCAGCTGCCTCACGCCTCTTCAATTAACTACGAATCTAACACTGGCGACAAGGATGGGATGTTGAAGGTTCCAGCCTGAACAGCTACGAGAAAAGGAAACCTAATTAATTTCCTTTCTGTCTACGGTTTTATTTTTACCTCAACTTCGCTACAGTTATGGCTTCGCTGCCGCCTTTTGCACCCTTCAGGTCCGCGAGCGAATCCTTGGCTGGCTTCCTAGAGTGATTTGAGTGCTTTCTCATTGCAAATAATAATCACCAACTACCCTCGGACCGCAAATTCAGTTTTTTCCTAAGCTCGTGCGGTCCCAAGATATTTAACATGGCCAGGGCTCTTGCTTCGCCTTTGGCGGTGTACGAGCTCAACTGGGACACTCTAATCGGCAAGCTGAGGAACCACTACGCCCTGACTCCATCTAGAATAGTTTGCCGGTACGCTTTCAGGCAGTGCGTACAAAAAGACACTAAGACTGTAAGCCAATTCTTACACTCTCTCAGAACGGTGGCTATTCAATGCGAATTCGTCGACCTCGACGATTCCTTGGTTGAGCAGTTCATCCGTGGGGTTTGCGATCTCCGCCTGAAGCGGAGATTGCTCGCCTGGGCAGACATCACCCTACAGCAGGCGGTGGAAGAAGCTAGAGCTGCCGAGCTTTCTGAACAATCAACGACTGAGATGCACCGCTACCAACAACTGCTCGCTCCTCCACAGAGAACCTGCCTCATTGATGACGTGCCTCATCTAGTCTGACTTTAGGCGTTTTATGATCACTCGAGCAGAGTTAAGCAAGGGTTAAAAGCCTAAAAATTCCTGACGTAGATGAGGCACGTCGTTCTCCTGCCTCCTCCTGTAGAGGGCGCTTTTTAGAGGCTTTTTGAAACAGTTAAGCAGAGTCATCCACGGTGACTCTGGCAGCAACTAGCTCAGCCTGACCTCAGCTCTTGCCTTTTTCCTTTTACATGTTTTTTTCTTTTCATACAGGCAAGAGCAGAGTTGAAATCCTCTCTGAAACAGCTGGAAAAGGTAGGTGTGGGTCGGAGGGAGGGGGAGGAATTCAAACTTCATCCTCAAGTGCAGATCCCTCCCCAAGTGTAGTTTGATTGCAGGCAGAGCCACATTGCCTTTTCAAACACACACACACACACACACACACACACACACACACAGAGCTGGATAAAACTATATAAGCCCAGCTTCACTGATTACTTGAAAAGGCAACGTAGCTCTGCCTACAATCAAAGGCTTGGATCAGCTCCTCCGGCTTCTCTGCCTCTTCTCTCACCCAAGCCTGCAAGCAGAAGGTGAGTGGGTGGGTGGGCTTTATTGCGTTTCAGGCATTTCTCACCCAGACAGCAGGCTGCATTTGCAATGGTGGAGGTGTTTGGGGAAGGCAGCAGGGGAATTGGGGGGGGTATGGCAGAGGAGCTGCTTTCAAGCCATTGGAAAATATATCCAATCCAACTTCTGTGTTTATGTCTGTTTGAGAGAGGGGGAGGGAGGGAGGGAGGAAGGAGGGGGAGGGAGAAGAAAAAGAATGAAGGAAACTTTTTCTCAAAGGAGAAAAACAAATGCTGTCGCTTTAAATCGGAACTGAGCATGCCTGGCTGTGGAATTCTGGGAGTTGAAGTCCACAAGTCTAACAAAATTTGAAACCCACCACTGTGTCAGTGCCTCACCAGCCATAAACCTAACCGCACGTCACTGCTACTAGCGTATTATGAATGAACTGATTGTAAATAATAGTCTTTATTATCATGATCTTGATTAACGGGTTAAAATAAATTCATATTCTGCGTCCGTAAATGTTCAGCTATGCGAAGACATATACTATTTTTTTACAGATGACACTTCCCCCCCCCCCCATTTGCAAGACTTACAGAGTGTGCTTTGACTTGTGAGAAAAAAAGATGTACGCGTCGGTTTCCAAAGTCTGTTAAAATATTAATTACAATTCACGTGTGCCTGCCAAAGAGCAGCTGAACAAAGAGCTAAAACTTGGTCCCATGACTCAACCCGTGTTGAAGTACAAAGCTCAAACTCCTACCTTGGAAACCAATGCAAGACACTCAGCCAGATCGTACGACTCTCTTTCCAACAAACATCGAGTAGACACGATTAAGATAGCAGCCAGCAACAGATTTAAGAGTCAGAACTCCTTTTAAACTGCATGTTATGAACTGCAGTCATCCAAAACCTCAGTCTCGTTCCCTTCTTCCAGGGATTCCCTAGAAACAGATAATTACAATCTGTTTACCTGCACTCAGGCTGAAACTCAAGCACACTCTTTAGCCTGTCTAGACATGGTTCTCCCCCCCCCTCAAACTTTGGCCACTTTAAAGTGTGTGGACTTCAACTCCCAGATTCCTCAGCCAGCATGTCTCCTTAGAAACAAAGGTTTCTGCGCCCAGGAATAATTGTTAGTGGTGTCAATCTCTGAAGGAGAATAGCTATATTTCTATGAGAATTTTCGGGAAGCAACTGGGAAACTCGGCAGTGCTTGCTTCTGACAATGTGTGTTTTATTTGTGAAAGACATTGAGCTTAAACAGTAACAGAGTTAGCAATAGCAATAGCAGTTAGACTTATATACCGCTTCATAAGGCTTTCATCCCTCTCTAAGCGGTTTACAGAGTCAGCATATCGCCCCCCACAGTCTGGGTCCTCATTTCACCCACCTCGGAAGGATGGAAGGCCGAGTCAACCTTGAGCCGGTGAGATTAGAACCGCTGAACTGCAGATAACAGTCAGCTGAAGTGGCCTGCAGTACTGCACCCTAACCACTGCGCCACCTCGGCTCTGGAAGGGACCTTGGAGGCCATCTAGACCAACCCCCTGCTCACGCACGAGACTATACTAGAGATTTGAACCGCCGAACTGCCAACCTTTCTGATCGACAAGCTCAGTGTCTTAGCCACTGAGCCACTTAGTCAGGCTAAAGAAAACACACTGACCGTTCAAATTTAACCATTAGCTTTTTAAGTCCACTGTAACATGTTCTTGCAAGGAGGTGCAGTGGTTTGTATTGTTAGCAATGATGTCAAAGCTGAAGATTGATAAGACAAATTGCAGTAAAACTTGAATTCCTTAGTCAGAGGCAGGAAGAGCCATCTGTTATCCTGTGTAGCAGATGATGCCAAAGTGTTGGAGATATCACTTCTTTTTCTCAGTTCAGAAACAATTGCTAGAATGGCTTAGAGCAGAACAATGTTCTTCCATCTCGGCAACTTCGTGATTTGTGAATTTCAGCTCCCACAATTCTCCGCCAGATACCCAGACTGTTCTGACCCCCTCCTCCGTCCAGTAATGAAAGCCGAGACAAGCTTAACTAGAATGTGCTTTAATAGCAAGATCTAATAGCAAAATCTCAGTGGCTGAAAGCCAAGCAAACAAACAAATAAAGACCTTGGCAGCAACTCAGACAAACCTTGGCAGCAATCCAGCCTGCCAAGTTAGTTCTCTTTAGTCAATGCGTTGACTTCTGCAAGAGGGCTGTGTGCACAAGCAGTCTTTTTTATAGTCTGGAGAGGAGCCTAATGACCACCAGCTGAGCGCAATTATCTCCTGTAATTGCGTAATTGTTCCTGAGGCCTAGTAGCTCTTCAATGGCGTGCATCCAGGAACAACTCACTGCTGGCTTCTGGATCACTCTCCCTTGTCTCCTCCCCACTGGTCCAAGGCTCAGGCACCACCTGGTGGCCAACCAGCCTCTCTGCACCCTGCTCGGAGTCGGAACCCTGTCCAGGGTCCTCCAGGTCCTCCAGAGCCGACTCATAGGGCCCCTCGCTGTCAGAGTCTGGTGGCAGCTCCAACGGCTCCTGCTGGGCCACAACACCAGACTATCCAAGTCTGGGAGTTGAAATCCACATATCTCAAAGATGCTAAGGTTGAAAAACACTGGAGTGGGGAATATGGAGATAGATTTGAAGAAGCAAGGCAAAAGCAGTAATGGACTAAGCTCAAGTTTAGCCCCCCCAAAAAACAGAAACAAAAAACAAACTCTTGGGATTGCCATGCCTTGATTCTCTTGTCTATTGGCTGTGGGCCAAGGGCAAAGATTTAGAGAAAATCTCTCTGAAATCCAAGATTCTGTTATATACTATGGAACAATAAAGTGGAGTCTCAGTAGTCTTTGTTAAATGTTTCCTGGCTGGCCTACCTCAAATCTTCATTCTTTTTTTAAAAAAGCATTTACTGTATTATGCCATATTTTCTGTATCCCCTTGTGGTTTGGTTTGATTTGGTTTATTAGATTTATATGCCGCCCTTCTCCCAAGGACTCAGGGCAGCGTACAACATTAAAAAAAAAACACACATTACAAAAGTTAAAAAAAATTAAATAGAATATCCCAAATAAACCCAATTAGGATGAACAATAACATTTTTAAAAAAAAATCAATTAAAATTAACAATAATCAATAATTTATTTTGTTTTGTTCAGGCCAGGCTGGCTTGCTGGAAAAGCCAACTTTTTCGGGCGCGTTGGAAGGACCGGAGGGCGGGGATTATACGAAGCTCCGGGGGCAGCTCATTCCAGAGGGAAGGGGCTCCCACAGAGAAGGCTCCCCCACTGGGGGCCGCTAGCCGACACTGTCTGGCCGACGGCACCCTGAGGAGGCCAACTCTGTGGGATCGCACTGGACGGTGGGAGGCTACCGGTGGCAGTAGGTGGTCTCGCAGGTACCCTGGGCCTAAGCCATGGAGCGCTTTAAAGGTCATAATTAGTACCTTGAATTGCACCCGGAAGACAACCGGCAACCAGTGCAGGCCGCCTAAAAGGGGTGTAACATGGGACTACCTGGGTGCCCCCATGATAACCCGCGCAGCCGCATTCTGGACCAGTTGAAGCCTCCGGGTGCTCTTCAAGGGCAGCCCCATGTAGAGAGCCTTGCAGTAGTCCAGGCGAGAAAGGACGAGGGCATGAGTGACTGTGCACAGAGCATCCCCATCCAGGAAGGGGCGCAACTGACGTACCAGGCGAACCTGGTGAAAGCCCCACCCCCTGGTCACGGCCGTCAGGTGTTCTT
Organism: Thamnophis elegans; assembly: GCF_009769535.1. Classification (NCBI taxonomy): domain Eukaryota; kingdom Metazoa; phylum Chordata; class Lepidosauria; order Squamata; family Natricidae; genus Thamnophis; species Thamnophis elegans. The sequence goes on along the minus strand of NC_045543.1, from coordinate 5,296,505 downwards.
CTAAACTAAGCCGCGTATCCAAGAGGACCCCCAGATTGTGCCTTCTTAGACATCATAACCACCCATTTTTACCAACTCTTAATTTAAAGATTTGTCTAGATTGTTCACTGACCCAAATCAGTCATAAAATAAATCTGGGTCCTCATTTTACCGACCTTGGAAGGATGGAAGAAGAGGGGAGGGGAGGAGCGAGAAGAGAAAAAAACAAGAGTTGGAAGGGACTTTGGAGGTCTTCTAGTCCAACCCCCTGCTCAGGCAGGAAACCCTATACCACTTCAGACAAATGGTTGTCCAATGTTTTCTTAAAAACTTCCAATGTTGGAGCGTTCTTGACTTCTGGAGGCAAGTTGTCCCACTGATTAATTGTGCTGTCAGGAATTTTTTTTTCTTAGTTCTAAGTTGCTTCCCTCTTTGATTGGTTTCCATCCATTGCTTCTTGTCCTGCCTTCATGTGCTTTGGAGAATAGCTCAACTCCCTCCTCTCTGTGGCAACCTCCCCAAGATCCAAGATATTGGAACATTGCTATCATGTTATAGAGCCGAGGTGGCGCAGTGGTTAAATGCAGCACTGCAGGCTACTGCTAGATCAGCAGTTCAGCGGTTCAAATCTCACCGGCTCAGGGTTGACTCAGCCTTCCATCCTTCCGAGGTGGGTAAAATGAGGACCCGGATTGTTGGGGGCAATATGCTGACTCTCTGTAAACCGCTTAGAGAGGGCTGAAAGCCCTATGAAGCGGTATATAAGTCTACTGCTATTGCTATTGCTATGTTACCCCTAGTCCTTTTCTTCATTAAACTAGACATACCCAATTCCAGCTACTGTTCTTTATATGATTTAGCCTCCAGTCTCCTAATCATCTTTGTTGCTCTTCTCTGCAATCTTTCCAGAGTCTCAACATCTTTTTTACATCATGGCAATAAAACTGGATGCAGTATTCCAAGTGTGGCGTTACCAAGACATTATACTGTAAAGTGATATTAACACTTCACGAGACCTTGATTCTATCCCTCTGTTGATGCAGCCTAGAACTGTATTGGCTTTTTGACAGCTGCAGCGCACTGCTGGCTCATATTTAAGTGATTGTCTACTAGGACACCAAGATCCTTCTCACAGTTATAGCAATAGCAGTTAGACTTATCTACCGCTTCATAGGGCTTTCAGCCCTCTCTAAGCGGTTTACAGAGTCAGCATATTGCCCCCAACAACAATCCGGGTCCTCATTTCACCCACCTCAGAAGAATGGAAGGCTGAGTCAACCTTGAGCCGGTGAGATTTGAACCGCTGAACTGCAGATAACAAGTCAGCTGAAGTGGCCTGCAGTACTGCACCCTAACCACTGCGACACCTCGGCTCGAGTTATACTGTTGAGTGAGGTAACGTTTATACTGTACCTGTGCATTTGATTTTTCTTACCTAAATGTAGAACTTTACTTTTTTTCACCATTGAATTTCATTTTGTAAGATAGCGCTCAGTGCTCGATTCTTGTCAATATCGTTGTATGTAGTGTATTCTCATGTTATAGTTATATAAGGAGCCGAGGTGGCGCAGTGGTTAGGGTGCAGTAGCGCAGGCCACTTCAGCTGACTGTTATCTGCAGTTCGGCGGTTCAAATCTCACCGGCTCAAGGTTGACTCAGCCTTCCATCCTTCCGAGATGGGTGAAATGAGGACCCGGATTGTTGTTGGTGGCGATATGCTGACTCTGTAAACCGCTTAGAGAGGGCTGAAAGCCCTATGAGGCGGTATATAAGTCTAACTGCTATTGCTATATAGCATAGTTATATCGTGAAAAGTGAAATTAAATGAAATAGCCCTTAGCAATAGCACTTAGACTTATATACCACTTCACAGTGCTTTACAGCCCTCTACAAGCAGCTTATAGAGTCAGCATGTTGCCCCCATCAATTTGGGTCCTCATTTTACCTACCTCAGAAGGACGGAAGGCTGAGTCAACCTTGACCCTGGTGAGATTTGAACTGCCAAATTGCAGGTAGCCAGCAACCAGCAGAGGTAGCTTGCACTACTGTACTCTAACCAATGTGCCATTGTGGCTCAATGGTACGTTAGCTGTACTCTAGTACATACTAAGAAAAAGAAATGTAAATCTTACTTTAGCAAATGGTGGGAAACAGGATATAAATAGGGAAATCCAGAGGAGGTTTAATTTACAAATATTATATGCTGTGTAGTGAGGATCAGTTCTGTTTCACAAGAGGAAAACATTACAAAAATGCTTTACTTGGGCAGGATACCAACATAAAGTTTTTCCTTCATTTGACAATCACCCACACCCCATCTTGTTCTAATCAAAAGAATAATAATTTGTCCTATATTATAAAGAGGTCTCTTTGTAAATGGAATAGAAAGAATTACACTAAACATATTTAATATCTGTTCCCATTATCTATTTTTTGGCTTTTTAATAATTTTATCATTACTCAGAATACCTTCTTATTTTTTAAAAAATTGTGAAGTAGAAGTGAAGGAAAACAAGACTTCAATATTAGATATCTGCGGGCATTGTTGCCTTTCCTTTCTTTGAGCAAACACCCACCTCCCCTTATAACAAATACCAATCAAAGTTAACTGAATGGTTACAAATGGACATATAAAATTTAATCGCTCTTGCCTTACAGCAAATGTTCAATTACACAGACACATAAAAGCAAACATGGGCAGAATCACTTCCATCGAACTCTACAAACATGGCTATGGTTAAAAGCCCCATGTCCCACAACATAAATCAACAGTTTAATTCATACATTACATATAAATATCACCATGAGTGCATTCATTCTTAATAGAGAAAAATCTTATATTTACTCAATTTTATCTGCAGCAAAACCTCAATTTTTTTTTTTACAAAAGACAGAAATTGTCACGCACGTTTACAGATACAAAAATTATCTTGATATAACATCTTCCTTCCAACTCTGAATTATTAACGACAGCCGTTTTCCTAAACCGTTTCTAGTTTTCATCAACAAGATCTGTTTAATCTTTACTCTGTAAATACACGACTATTTACAGTTATTAAGAGTTTATTAAAGTTACTATATTTTTTCTTCTAGGAAGGATTCTCTTTGGGTTTGCTTCAGCATATACAATCTGTTCAACATTTCTCAGGATTCTATTGCTATGCAATATACATAATACTAATAATAATTATAATAATTATAGTGGTAATAAGAACCACACACAATAGATAAAGAAATCAAATAACGAAGACCCTAAGCGTTCAAAATTCCAGGTAAAACTTTGTGTTTAGCCTATTGCAGAATTAACCTTCACAGCTTCATGCTGTTTAGTGGTGGTATTGGACTGTAATTTAGCTAATATGTCAGGATTTAGGAGGCTGGGGAAGGCTGCGATAGGTTTATCGAATGCCATTTTGAAATGGGCATCATGTGGATGTTTTTTTTTTCCCCCTCTGCTACTATTAATGTTTATATTTGCTCAAAATATTTTTGGGGCCCATAAAAGACATTCCAAGTGATTAATAAAAATAATATACAAACCTAACCATATTAAATAAAGTAGAAATCTGACCAAAAGGAATCTGGAGTAGGGTCGTGTGTATTACAGAGAGTGCAGGCGGGTTGTATGGAGAAAGCGTATTTCAAAATAAACATGTAGCTCAAATAAAATTTTGGCAACCCAAAGAAATAGCAAGTAGTTTTATTGGCTTGTTGTAGGAGGTAATGCGTGTCCCCTGACTGGCTACATCACTTTCTCCTCAAAACATATACTGAATTCACATCTGTGCAACTAGCACTGGTATTATAGCGTGGGTGGGCTCTATTAGGAATCCCATTATGCTGTCTGGCTCACATATTATTTTAAGTTATGTTTTTTTAATGGCCTTTTGTTGATTAGATCACAATCTTCTTAAAACTGCCATTTTGGGGGTTTGCACAGCTTGGAAATCCCTGCACAAAATAAGCTACATAATGATTTAGCATATCGAATGGAACCAGGATTATTGCTTGCTACAGTAGAAGCTTGCAGAGCTTAAATTTTCGAAGCATCTGTTCTATCCCATAAACCTTGCAAATGTACTCTGGTTTATAATGGGAAAATGTTGAGAAAACAATCTCTGTTTCATGTATTAAAATGGTAGACGCCTACATTATGGAGCAAAGAAAAATAATGTTTGAAATTGCACTGAGAACCGAAGCCCAAAAGTCACTAATACCAGTTCTGATGCTTAATGCTTCTTCAGTTATAATCACAGAGTACAAGTCTCACCTCAGACTCTAATAATAAAAAGAAATTAAATAAAGTATGCAAAATGTCCTTTTACCTATTTTCCCTTACAGGAGATTGAATACGTGCAACAAAAATTTAATTTAGCACCAAGATTGCTTTTCTTAGTGATACATCTATATACATATAGCCTTTTCAGGTTGGCTTCACCATATGCTTGATGTTATGCGTGCAGATAGATATCTAATCCACTGTATATCCTGAATATTATATATAATATAATCTATGTAGATATCTAATCCACTGTATATCCTGAATATTATATATAATATAATCTATGTACACATTTACAACCCTTCAAAATACACCACCCTTATATACAAATATAGTTCATCAGTGGGATACACACAATTAAAAGTTCTTCATAAAGCAAGAAACAAGAAATTTGTCGCAGAAATTTATACTTATGCCCTGTAAACGTCATGATAATCCAGTTCTACACTTTTCTGAAACTCCTATAAGCACCAAAGGAGTTTGGAAGTTCTGAGCTGATAAATTTACACACATATTTTAATGGATAAGGGAATGTGTTGATAATATAACAAGTTCATTTTAATTGTGCTTTGGTTATGTATGCAAATTTCATTTTTTTAAAAAAATAAAATCGACGTCTGTTCTTCTGTTTCAAGTGCAATGTTGCAGCCAAAGGGCCTGATTTATCAATTGACCATTCTTATTTTTTTAAAAACAAAACGAGGTTCTTTGGAAGAATAAAATGACTTCTTCCTTAAAAACACAGTTGGATCCTGAGGACAAAAACAGGCGAGGTTTTGTATTTAGAGCCTTCACTGAAAGATCCCACAAGGATCCCAACAAATTAGGTTTCAGATTTCAGTAAGGGTGAGTTTATAAGATCCGGCGGCTTCTTCTATCTGTAACTGGAAGGTGTCTTCATTGGAATAATGCTTCACAATATTATCATCCATATTCACTAAAATACTAAGAAAAAAATGGGGTATTAAGAACAGGACATATCATAGTGGAACCAAAAACTGTCAGGAACAAAGTAACGAACAAGTTAGGATCTTTGGATATTCTGGTTAGCCTAGCAAAATGGCACACTCTTCTCAATGAGGAAATTATATTAATCATAGAGACTGCACTTCATGCTTTCCACTTAATAAAAAAACAACAACCTGACACTATGGACTAGTTTCTAAGCAAGCAACGGAGGAAATTTAATCAGTCCAAGGCAGTACAAGTGTTCAGGCCTGCAATTATATTCCTTTCAGAATTTTGGCCTGCCACACTTTCTCTGATTTCATTATGCTGTTTCATTAGTATAGTTGATGGGAGGGGGGAATAGACAGGAGTAGGATGGTGGAATGTATTGTTATCATTCTTCTCCAGAAGACCAAAGTCATCTTTTGTCTCCGCACTTTTACACCTGACCGGAAGCAGCTGGGTGTGGATGCCAGCGTGGAAGAAGAAGATTGGACCATGTGATGGACTATGGGTGTGGGGACAAGATCATGAACTTTTAACTGGGTGGAATTCTGGTGTAATTTCCAGAATTGGGACTAATATGCTAAGATGTCTGCTTTATTAAATTGGAACTTTAAGGATCGTTTTGCCTTGGACTCTGATTTAATTCTACATGATACTTGGAACGCTGACAACAAGCCTATTAGCAAGAAACATTGAAAACACTAAGACATTAAGGAAAATGTCATAACTTCTATAGGTATCAACCTTTTTTTCTTTTGCAGCCTATCCTGCTTTAATTCACTGTAAATAAAAAGGTTATTTACATAGTATAAACAAACCTAACTTTTATTAAAGGTTTAATAAATGTCCACACGGCATCCATTTCCCATGAATTCCAGGGCATTTGCAAACATAATGCAGATTTTGAAACTGAAAAGAGTTGCCAGTTTCTCTGCAGTTGAGAATAAATATGGCATTGGCAGCCGATACAGAAGCCAAGTATAGGTAGCTTTCTATGAAACTTCATGGCAATTGTTAGAAAAAAAAATACTAAAAGATTATTAGATCTTATTAGATTATTAGTGCAGCATCCCCGTGGTCATGTGATCAATATTCAGATGCTTGGCAACTGGCTCATATTGTGACAGTTGCAGTGTCCTGGGGGGTCATGTGATTATCTTTTGCAACTTTCTGATAAGCAAAGTCAATTCACAGCAGAGGTGGGTTCCTACCAGTTTGCACCTATTCGGTAGAACCGGTTCGTCAAATCTACCGAGCCGGTTAGAAGAGGTTCCACCAGTGGACCCGGAAAGCAGGCCACACCTACAGAAGAGGTTCCAACATTTTTTGAAACCCACCACTGGTCCTTGGATATGATTATTCTACACTATCATGCTCCTATTTATAAAACTCAGTGCCTCTGTGAAAAGTAAGGATGACTACTGCGTTTGTGGTGCAATCAGAACATTGCGTGCGTTGAAGTTGTTTTAACGCAAACCAAAGATGCCTTTTAAAAAACAAGTTTACATCCTATTCTTATGCAGGCCAGTGCTGTGTGGGAGGTAATTTAAGGTGGTTCTGACAAGTGTCGCCGGCATCTTCATATCCGGTCACATGGGCGGCAAGCCATTCCCATCCGGTCACATGGGCGGCAAGACACTCCCACAAAGGAGGCCACACCCACAGAGTAGGCGCGAACAATTTTTGAAACCCACCATTGATTCACAGTATGTACAATCTGCATTTAAAGACAAAACTCCAAGTTTGCTGAACAAATAATTATGGTCTGGATAATATGACAGAAGATGTCAGCTGCCACCCCCCTTCTGGTTCAAAGGAAATGGAGAAGACACAGATTGAGTGAAGGGAGAAGTTGGCTGTATGCAAGATGAAAAGGATAAAAAACTGCACACCAATTAAGAAATGTTAATTTAGGTATACTCACCCCTTTTTACATTTCTTGAAGACTTTTCCTATTTTGTCCAAGGGGACATCATATTTGTCAGATATCTAAATATAAAAAAATCAAATAAATAAAATTAAAACTTTGAACCCCAGAAGGGAAAATACTTTTATACAATACACAACATCAGAATTACTTGCTAATACCTATAACAAAAGATATATTAGAACTGAAATCATGATTTAAATTTCCATCACATACAGCAAAAAAAGAGCATGATATAAATATACTTATATGATTTCATTTTCTGTTTTTATTTATTTCTATTTGTATCTCACCTTTATTATTTTTACAAATAACGCAAGGCAGCGAACATATCCAACACACCTCTTTCCTATTTTCCCCACAACAACAACCCTCTGAGATATATTTTCCAATGGCTTGAAAGCAGCTCCTCTGCCATATCAGCCCCTTCCCCTGCTGCCTTCCGATCCGAGCCTTTGATTGCAGGTGGAGCCACATTGCCTTTTCAAACTTGTAATCAGTGAAGCTGGGCTTATATACTTTTATCCAGGTGTGTGTGTGTGTGTTTGTGTGTGTGTTTGTGTGTGAGAAAAGGCAACGTAGCTCTGCATGCAATCACATACCCTTTCCAGCTGTTTCAGAGAGGATTTCAACTCTGCTCTTGCCTGCCATCATGAAAAGAAAAAAAAATGTAAAAGGAAAAAGGGAAGAGCTGAGGTCAGGCTGAACTAGTTGCTGACAGAGTCACCGTGTGGATGACTCTGCTTAACTGTTTAAAAAAGCCTCTAAAATAACGCCCTCTACAGGAGGAGGCAGGAGAACGACGTGCCTCATTACGTCAGGAATTTTTCAGCTTTTAATCCTTGCTTAGCTCTGCTCGAGTGATGATAAAGTCAGACTAGATGAGGCACCTCGTTCTTCTGCCTCCTCCTGTAGTTTTTTAGAGGCTTTTTTAAACAGTTAAGCACTAAGCAGAGTCATCCACTGTGACTCTGGCAGCAACTACCTCAGCCTTTTTCCTTTTACATTTTTTTTTCTTTTCATGATGACAGTGGTGAGGCTCTGCCTCCCCTGACTGCACGTCCCTGTCTGAGATAGGTTGGGCTGAGAGAGAATGATTAGCCCAGCCAACATCACACCACAGACTGTCATGCGATCATTTTGGCTTTGTGAATTCATTCTTATTAGAACAGAAATCTCCGGAGGAATGGTTGTACCTATGCAGAGGTGGGTTCCTACCAGTTCGCACCTATTCGGTAGAACCGGTTCGTCAAATCTACCGAACCGGTTAGAAGAGGTTCCACCAGTGGACCCGGAAAGCAGGCCACACCTACAGAAGAGCTTCCAAAAATTTTTGAAACCCACCACTGGTCCTTGGATATGATTGTTCTACACTATCATGCTCCTATTTATAAAACTCAGTGCCTCTGTGGAAGGTAAGGATGACTACTGCGTTTGTGGTGCAATCAGAACATTGCGTGTGTTGAAGTTGTTTGAACGCAAACCAAAGATGCCTTTTAAGAAACAAGTTTACATCATATTCTTATGCATGCCAGTGCTGTGTGGGAGGTAATTTAAGGTGGTTCTGACAAGTGTCGTCGGCATCTTCATATCCGGTCACATGGGCAGCAAGCCACTCCCATCTGGTCACATAGGTGGCAAGCCACTCCCACAAAGGAGGCCACACCCACAGAGTAGGTTCGAACAATTTTTGAAACCCACCACTGTACCTATGCCTTATCAGGTCGCGCATCAAATCAGCCTACGTTTAACAATGTCTAGTTTATAATTATAGTTCCAGATTCTGGTTTCCTCACTGATCGCTTAATCATGGCTCCCCAAGTCAAAGAACAGCTTGAATTGAGCACTTTTATTTAGCCACAATTTAGTGTGATATCTGAACTGAGTCAATCTCTGATGTATATCGTTGCATTTCTCAGTAATCGTGCACAATTCCCATAACTTGTGGGTTGGTTTCCAAACATTTTGTTACCCAGGGTAGGTAACGTATTTAGCAGGATTTAGAGGATGTCAATGTCAACGTTCTTCTGCTTATAAGGGTTGTGATCAGTAGATCTTGTGATAATGAGGACACATCAGGTGAGGGTCATATCAGGGGAGGGTGTGGATTGGGTCAAATGAGGGCCTTGTGACGGGGAGGTCAGGTCAGGTGAGGGTCATTGGAAGGTGAAGTGCTGGTTGGGTTGGTGCTTGCGCGGGTTGGTTGAGGGCCAGCGCTATCTCTGGTTGGCTGTGCGGTTGATTTGAATTCTGAGGGATTCGTAGGCTGGTTTTAGGTTGATGTGTCTGTTGATGGAACAGTGAAAGTAGCCCAATTAAAGCTTTTCTTATATATATATTTCTTATATATATTTCAGGGTTAGGGTTAGGGTTAGGGTTAAGGTTAGCCATTAATTTTCTTTCTTTAATTTTCAGTTTTTCGTGATTCTTTTTTTTAATAGTAGAATTTACATAATACCTATGCAAAAAATGTCTTCATCCAGTTTAGCAGCATGGGATAGAGATAAAAGAGAGAGAAATACAATTTATACTTTTTAAAAAAATGTGTTATTATGAACAAATTTACAATGCATTTTTCTTGATAACGAATGCTAAATTTGGTGTGGAGAGAGCTACATCTCTAAAACTTGCTGTTGAAGAAGTTGCTTCCCAAATAGAATTCATTTTGTAAGGAAAGCGGAAATTCAGACAACTAAATTTTCTCCAAACAAAAAAGACGTCTTGGATGATCGATATAACAGACATCTGTAAGTTTTCTGAAAATTACACTAGTGCTCTGCCCTCCTCTCAGAGGGATGTGCAGGCAGTGGCGTATTAACCATTCAGAAGACTAAGCATGTGCTTAGGGCACCAGGCCCAGGGGGGCACCACAAAGCTGACAAAGAAAGAAAAAATAATAATGAAGATTTGTACAGTATGCACAAAGGAGGGGGCACCAAGATTTGTCTGCGCTTAAGGCACCAGTGAGCCTTAATCCACCACAGTGTGCAGGTTAAAAGTACTAAGAGTTCTTTGCTTGTTCCTTCTAATCCCTGCATATGCGTCCTCTTCACAAACTATGTTACCACAGGAGCCGAGGTGGCGCAGTGGTTAGAGTGTAGTACTGCAGGCCACTCAGCTATCTGCAGCTCAGCGGTTCAAATCTCACCGGCTCAAGGTTGACTCAGCCTTCCATCCTTCCGAGGTGGGTGAAAAGATAAAGTTGGTGTAAACCACTGTACATTACCATTTGTAATCACATCCATGCAGAGGTGGGTTCCTACCAGTTCGCACCGGTTCAGTAGAACCGGTTCGTCAAATCTACCAAACCGGTTAGAAGAGGTTCCACCAGTGGACCCGGAAAGCAGGCCACACCTACAGAAGAGGTTCCAACCTTTTTTGAAACCCACCACTGCATTCATGTCACATACAGCATTCCTGGCCATCCATGAAGATACTAGTGGTCAGGTTCCAGTTTATCCCAAGCATGCTATTATATGTTTCCATGCAAGATAGGATGTCTCAGAAATAATACTGTTGCTTGAATTCCAGCAACTAGAAGGTACAGAATAGTTCAGAATAAGGATGTAAGTCCATTTTTTTCGTAATAATTCAAGCACTTGGAATCCTACACTTAGACAGCGCACAGTAGCTATTTAGATTAAGTACAAAGAAGAAGATATGTAGGTTTCTCCATTTTTTTTTCTTACAGTATGATAAATAAAGATCCTTAAACTTACAGCTTCCATAAGACCTTTCAGAGATGGAACTTTAAGCATAAGTGCATCAAATACTTCTTCTGATTCTTTCCGGACATACAACAACACTAAAAGAAAGGTGATAAAAGAAAATATATATATATATATATATAAACAGTGTTTTCTCTCTTTGCCAAAAGCAAGTGACAAAACGTGAAGCAAGTAATTTAGCTTGGGGTGACTTAGAAATAGAAACTTAAACTTAAAACTTAAAACTTAATAGCACTTTTAATATTTCACTGGCCTTATTTTGCTTCGACAAAGCAAGGCAGAATATATGCACACCTTTTCCCAATGTTTAGTTAACACCAGGGGTGGGTTTCTCGCCCCGTTCCAACCAGTTCGGTTGGAACGGGGCCGGCGGCGTCCTCGTGCACGGCGCACACGTGCACGCGTGCGGTGCACGCATGCATACTAGTGTCTGTGCGATGCTCCAGCTGCTCCTGGAGGATCGCGCAGGCGCTGTATGCATCCTGTACATGCGTGGAAGCGCAGAACTCGTCAAAACCGGGTAAGGAGCGCGGGCGGGGGGCTGGGCCCTTTGCCGTTCCCGGAAGTTACTTACTTCCGGGTTCGCCGACCAACCGGTTCGCAGGGACCGCCGCGAACCGGTTGAAATCCACCCCTGGTTAACACACTCCAGATTATGTCACCAACGGTATAGGACAGTATAGCATAGTTTGGCCTCTAGTTCCCTATAAATTAACCTTCTCTGCTGCTGGCATCAGGCAGAACTTTTGGAAAGCTACCCTGGCCAGGTTTCCAAATTTGTTCTGAACAATGAGCCAATTAACACCCTGGTACTTGATTTTGTTTATTTTCCTTCAGTTTGTTCAATGGATCCTCAAATATATCGGACGGAATTGATTGTGCAAAGGAAGATGGGATTTAGAAGTCAAGCCACTGCTATATTTCTTTAAAAAAACAAATAAACTAAAAATACATAGAGGATCGTGAAGGAAAGTTCAATGCTTCCGACTTATTGCTATGCATCTCCCCATTATTAATATATTACATGCCTTTTAAAATTATCTAGACCAATTAAGGAGTTTTTGTTATCACGGAATAAACTGTAGAGATTAAAATACATTACTGATCTTAAACTAATAATGTAGATGTAAATATTTTTTAAGTTTTTTTTTGGGGGGGGAAACCTAACCTACTTATTTTCAAAATAAAATATTATGTGTAAAAAAACAGTAATGCCTATATAGTAATCTAGGATGGAGTTGAATCTTCTATCAGAATCAGAAGTTCCACTAAATTAAGCCAGTTAGGCACAATAATCCTGTATCTACATTTTTTCCCTTTCTGTCAGATAAGGCTTGCAATTCAGCAACAGAGGGGGAAGAGTCCCTGCAGAATATTATCAAGTTTTTTTGAGGGAGAGTCAGGATTTGTACTCTTGCTCCATTAGCACACAAATCATGTGCTAGCTAAGAGCCGAAGTGGCGCAGTGGTTAGGGTGCAGTACTGCAGGCCACTTCAGCTGACTGCTATCTGCGGTTCGGCGGTTCAAATCTCACCGGCTCAAGGTTGACTCAGCCTTCCATCCTTCCGATGTGGGTGAAATGAGGACCCAGACTGTTGGGGGCGATATGCTGACTCTGTAAACCGCTTAGAGAGGGCTGAAAGCCCTATGAAGCGGTATATAAGTCTAACTGCTAGTACAGGAGTCTCCAACCATGGCAACTTTAAGCCTGGCGGACTTCAATTCTGGGAGTTGACATCCGCCAGGCTTAAAGTTGCCAAGGTTGGGGACCCCTGTGCTAGAAGACTGCCTAAAGAGGTTTAACATAGAAGGGACTCTACAATTCTGCTTCTGTAGTTCAGGTTGTATTCTGAAGAAATACAACCGTTAATTAGCACACGTGACTAAGAATATAATCTGCTTTACGATGAATTAAACCATTGGCCATCTAGTCCAGTGTTTTTTCAACCTTGGCAACTTCCAGATGCGTGGACTTCAACTCCACAGAATTTCCCAGGTGGCATGCTAGCTAGGGAATTCTGGGAATTGAAGTCCATACATCTTAAAGTCAACAAGGTTGAAAAAATACTGCTAGAGCCGAATTAGAGCCAGATTATTGCCTAATCTGACAGGCATTGTTTGCCAAGTATTTTTTAAAAAAAGCTTTTCCAGCCTTACCAGGAAATACTGTGGAGTTTTCTCCTTTTGTAAACACCAGTTCCTAGATACTCAGTAAACTAGAATGCTATCAGAGTTTTGTTTCCTAACAGTTCTTGTATCTGATGAGACTAAGCTCACTTAAAGCCAGGAAGTCCAACATAATATATTGGTTGTCCCCGGTTTACTTCTCCTGAACAACTGATATCAAAGTCCTCTTAGATTATGTGCTACTGTTAAATTAACAGCATGTCAATTGAGGGTGAGTTCAAAACTCCAAAGTGAGTCAGAAAAAAAAATCCTTGAAGTCAAGGAGCTTAAAAATGAACTCCCAAGGAGAAACGAAGTCTGAAAGAACACAGATAAGATTCTTGAATTCTCAACAGAAACCACTGACTCATTTTGTCACTTACACCAAAGTAGAAAAACAAGCCAACTGACTGACTGTATTTGCCCTGTTGAAAAGTCACATGGAAAAAAATGTGACATATTTCTTGACTTAGTTGCTTTTCGACTTTGGACTTGACTCCCAAGTAGACACTATTCAGACCAGATCTGATTTCTCACGAGTGCCGAGGTCGATGAGCTCTTCTGTAAAATATTACAGGAACTCCAGCTCCATTCTTTCTCATCTTCCTTCCTAGTTAGTTAATCAAATGATCCCTTTCATAAGAGGATAATTTTAATTAAGGCCACTCCACATGTATCTTGTGTCTACATATTCATTTCTTATAGCAATAGCAGTTAGACTTATATACCGCTTCATAGGGCTTTCAGCCCTCTCTAAGCGGTTTACAGAGTCAGCATATCGCCCCCACAGTCTGGGTCCTCATTTCACCCACCTCGTAAGAATGGACAGCTGAGTCAACCTTGAGCCGGTGAGATTAGAACCCCGAACTGCAGATAACAGTCAGCTGAAGTGGCCTGCAGTACTGCACCCTAACCACTGCGCCACCTTGGCTCTTATCAGGAAAGGAGTAGAAAAAAATAACAGCTTTGGGACCAGTGGTGGGTTTCTCATCCCATTCCAACCAGTACGGTTGGAACGGGGCCGGCGGTGTCCTCGTGCACGAGTGCAGTTCACGCATGCGTCTTAGCGCCTGCGCGATGCTCCAGCTGCTTGCAGAGAATTGCGCAGGCGCTGTATATGCCATGCTCCTGCGTGGAAGCGCAGAAGCCTTCAAAGACCAGTAAAGAGCGGGGGGGCGAGCGGTTGGGCCCTTCGCCGTTCCCGGAAGTTACTTACTTCCGGGTTCACCAACCAACCGGTCCGCGCGGACCGCCGCAGACCGGTTGAAACCCACCCCTGTTTGGGACGCTTCTAGGCAATCTGAATATATTTATTTATTAGCTGTATCTTCTACAACAGTGTTTCCCAAACTTGGCAACTTTAAGACTTGTGGGCTTCAACTCCCAGAATTCTCCAGCTAGCTCTTCTGGCTGGAGAACTCTGGGAGTTGAAGTCCACAAGTCTTAAAGTTGCCAAGTTTGGGAAACACTGTTCTACAACTATTTGGGAATTCCAGGTTGAGTATATATTCCTCCTCTCCTATTTTTTTTCCTACATTAAACTTATGAGGTAGAATAGGACTAAAAGAGATTCAGACAAAACAACTCAGTGAGCTTCTGTAATTGAAGTGGACTTGACCTAGTTCTCTCGACCCTTAATCTAATGTATTAACTACAACAGCATAATAGCTGTATGCAGTGACGAGGGTTTTCCCATAAAATAAGGCAAAATACCTCTTGTAGCACCAATGTAGCCCTTCATGGTATTGGACCTGGGTACTTGAGAGACCGCCTGCTGCCAATTACCTCCAATAGACCGATCAGATCCCACAGATTAGGCCTCCTCCGAATTCCATCCGCCGGCCAATGCCGACTGGCGACTACCCGGAGGAGAGCCTTCTCTGTGGCTGCTCCGACCCTCTGGAACGAGCTCCCCATGGAGATTCGAACCCTCACCACCCTCCAGGCCTTCCGCAAAGCCCTTAAAACCTGGCTGTTCCGACAGGCCTGGGGCTAAAGAGCTTTTGCCCCCCCCCCCTCGAATGGTATGGTTGTTGTGTGCTTTTAAATTGTGTATTGTTCTGTTCATCTTTTTTATCCCTTATCTGTACCCCCTTCCCTGACTTAGATTGTGAGCCGCCCTGAGTCCCCTCCGGGGAAAAGGGCGGCATATAAATGCAATAAATTCAATTCAATTCAATTCAATTTCCCAGCGATACTGCTTTTTTTAAATATCATGAAATCCTTGTTTAAAACTTGCAGGCTGGAGGCCCTCTGAAGAAGACTTGATTCATTGCACCATACTTAGCACATCGCAGAGACAGGATTTGGCTCCAATGGCTATAATTAGCTTGCCCCTTGCCTCTTGTAGAAGCTGTGTAAGTCCAGCTGGACCAATCAGTTCAATGTCACGCAAAGCAAAGTTCTAACAAGAGAGAGGTTGGTCCATCTTGATGATTTTTTTAAAATTGATGATTTAGTCATCAACTGGCTTGGTGTTGGGAGATGTGTCAAGAAGATGGGGGGGAAATGAGGAATGGAACATGAGGAGGGAGGAAATATTTTTTGTAAATAACTGGCAGTGGGCAAAATGGTGGGAAGCTGCTACTTGGCCATTGCAATGGAAAGATGCCTTTCTTTCAGGTTGCAGTCTAACCATGACAATCAAGAAAGCAATGAAGGTAGTTCATTGTTCGCTCATGAAGCCAATGTTGAGAAAAGACACGGACACGATCTTTCTCGGGATGAAGCGACCAAGATTGGGGGCCTGGGAGCCCCTTTTATTGAGATAGGACAAAGGCAGGAGGAGCAATCAGCGTGTGATTTAAGACAGCCTGTCAAACTACAATTGCTAATCTACTGCTCAGGGAGGTTCTGTCTATATATGGTCAAATCCTGGGCGTCATTGGTAAGGCACATCTAGAGTGAACTATCAGGATGTTATGTTATGAACTATCAGGATGTTATGGAGTACTATCAGGATGTTATGTTCTTTAGGAGTTTGTTCTTTCCTGTGTGGTTCAGCGTGGCTGCGCATGCCCTGTTATGCACTAGGCCATGGGTGACCCACACCTACACAAAGAGTTATATTACAACATCCTCTGACCTGTTTTTTTTTTACTGGCAGATGAGTTGCTCCCCTGTTTCCCTGAAAACAAGACCTCCCCAGATAATAAGCCCAACAAGGCTTTTGCACGCATGCGCTAAAATAAGCCCTCCCTCCCCAAAAATATTGCAACATGGCAGCAGCCATGAGGTGACCATGCTAGCAGCCTCCTGTACCTCAAAAATAATAAGACCTCCCCGAAAATAAGGCCAAGCGCTTATTTCAGGGGTCAAAAGATGGAAACACAGTATTATCACATCTATTAGCTTATCTTGAATTAAAACATGGAGCTGGCAAGTGGCAGAGGCCTGGCTAACAGCTCTCCAAGCTATTGCCTGAGTTAAATTATGATGCAGCAGGCTGTAGGTGGCAAGCATAAGTCTACAGGACTTATCTCTTATTGATCCAAAGCTTTATCCAACACTCTACCAATTCTGGGTGCTTATTTCTCTGTTTGAATGACTCAGGCAGTGTAGAGACAATAATAGTCACAAAAGCTTCTCCTTCTGAACAATTTGTGGTGATCTTTGGCTTAGCAGTGGGCAGTCCCAGATGTCTTTTTTTGTGGGGTGGGGGGGACTTCCATTCCAGGCTGAGATTGCACAGACATTACATAGACATTACAAAAGATTTGTACCAAATGATCCTCGCTGATATTGGCTGCTAATTGCCAATGAGGCACTACATTTAAGATTTTGGTATTGTCCATTGTAATACAGTCCTGAATATCTTTGGGCCTGTCTTATCCCACCAGGAACCTGCTTAATTATTTAGTAGATTATGAAGATTTATTTATTAAACAAATTTATATAGCTGCTCACAAGCGGTTGACTCAAGGTGGCTTACAGTATTAAAAAAAGACCACTCTGCCAGAAGCTCAGCTATCTAATACATGAGAGAAGGACTCCTCTGATCCCCCGTGACCCGACAAAAGGGCGAACGTCAAAACCGCGCCCGACTAAACCGCATCGCTAAAACCGCGACGTCATCAACGCGGCAACAACAGCACGGAGACCGAAGGGCACTTTACAATAGCGCGGAGACAGAAAGCCGATTTAACTTAAGGTAAGGGTTAGGTTTAGGTTTAGGGTTAGGTTCAGGGTTAGGTTTAGGGTTAGGTTTAGGGTTAGGTTTAGGGTTAGGTTTAGGGTTAGGTTTAGCGTTACGTTTAGGGTAAGGGATTAGGTTTAGGTTTAGGGTTAGGTTTAGGGTTAGGTTTAGCGTTACGTTTAGGGTAAGGGATTAGGTTTAAGTTTAGGGTTAGGTTTAGCGTTAGGTTTAGCGTTACGTTTAGGGTAAGGGATTAGGTTTAGGGTTAGGTTTAGTTTTACAGCATGCTTCTGTCTCTGCGCTGTTGTCGGCGCGATTCAGTGCTCATTAGTCAGAGCGCTTTAGAACACGCGGTTTTATCACCGCGGTTTAGTCAGGCACGGTTTTGTCGTTCGCCCTTTTGTCGGTGAACCCTGATCCCCAATTACGGGTAGGAGATGCCTTTAGTCCCCACTCTCCCAGTAATTAAAAAAAAAATGCCCAAAATACAATTATCTTGACAAACTGAATGATTGCACTGATTTTGCCTCAATTTTATGATTCTGTTTTGTATTTCGTATTTGTTTCCCTATGGTAAGCTGACTTGAATGCTTACTAAAAGCATAAAGACGAAATATAAATTCAACAATAACTAAAATTCCTTGAGGGATGGATTACCTCTTTTTGGTTCTTCTATCCGGGACATCTTAATTGGACTAGCAGCAAATTCATCTTCATTTATATAAGCCCCTCTCTTCATGGTAGACCTAAAAGGAAAATCAGCTAATCAATCCATTTTGGCATTACTTGCAATCACCAGGCAGAGGATTGTCCCTAAATATTTCAAAGCATTGCAGAGAAATGAACTGAGACTATACAATTGCAAGATCTACTAGTTAAGCCCCTAGTTAAGATGTTAATAGTCAATATAATCAAGAAACAATACGTTTAACACACTTCTGTAATCATTAGAAGGGCCTTCATTCCAATTACCTTCCATAGACCTGTTAGATCTCACAGGGTCGGCCTCCTCCGGGTTCCGTCCACCAGCCAATGCCATGTGGCTACTACCCGGGGGAGGGCCTTCTCTGTAGCAGCTCCGGCCCTTTGCAATGAACTCCCCGCGGAGATCCGGACCCTCACCTCTCTCCAGGCCTTCCGGAAAGCCGTCAAAACCTGGCTGTGCCGGGAGGCCTGGGGTCGATGAGTTCCCCTCCCCTCTCGACTGGTATGGCTGTGTGATTTTCATGTATTTTAATTATGTGTACTGTTGTTTATGTTCCCTTTCCCCTTTGAGTTGTTCGCTGCCCTGAGTTCCTCCTGGAGAAGGGCGGCATACAAATAAACCAAAACTAAACTAAACTATTGTAAGGGTCCTGAAATTAGACAATCACATTATGTCAGTATGATTTCATAATTAACTAGAAAGTGGAGAACCAGGTTACAGTGCAGCATCAGCCATGCAAACTCACTGGATGACTTTAAGCCATTCACTATCTCTTAGCTCATCCTTGGGCATGTAAAGGAAAGGCATGATATAACTGCAATAAATAAAAACAGGCTCATAATGTTGGCATTGCAGAAAAGGAAAATATATTTTTTCATCTGCCTACTTTCCTTATATGGAGTTCAGATTTGTGGTCAATTTACCCAATTAGAGAAACATTGTCCAGAACAGCCTGTCCCTCAACAACTATTAACTGAAAATCCATTAACTAGACATGTTGGCAAATTAACCTGAGATGACATCATGCAAAACAAGTTCTCTTCCGCTGAGCCACTGACTTCCTCCCAATGCTGCACCACAGATATCAGTCCAAGCATTAAACTGTTCATAAGGTTGCACTGAACAGAAAATTGGTATACACTCTTCTGCATGGGCATAATTCCATGTCAATACAGATATGAAGGCATCATTGCTTAGTGCTTTAGAATAAACTAACAGGTGCAGGGCGCATCTCAAGGTGATTCATCCATATTTGAAAACTATCTTCTGACTGAATCCTTCTGCATTGCAGATGAGCTGGTAATAAATTGGCTGAACTACCCATTGGTAACAAGGAGGCAAGATCACAGAAGTACAGTGTCAATCTGAGAATGGTATGACACATTTATTTATTTATTTGTTTTATTTAATTAGTTTGCATGCCGCCCACTCTCGGAAGACTCAGGGCGGCTTACAAATAAAAAAGGGAAAGGGGAATATAAAAATAAAAAACAACAATTAAAAATTCAACAACATTTAACTAGAGCAGTCTGAAAATATGATTGGAACTTGAATGAGAAAAATAATTACAAAACTCACCCTTCTCCTTCCATTTCATCAGATGCAACTGGAAAACTCTACAAGGAAAGGAGGGACACAAGTTATTTTAAACATTCTAGAACCATATTAACAAGTGATCAATACCATGTTTTCCCAAAAACAAGACAGGGTCTTATTTTTGTTTGAACCCCAAAATAAGTGCTTGGCCTTATTTTCGGGGAGGTCTTATTATTTTTGAGGTGCAGGAGACGGCAAGTGTGGTCACCTCATGGCTGCTGCTGTGTTGCAATATTTGGGGGGGGGAGGTCTTATATTCGGGAGGAAAGGGTAGTATAAGTATCATCATAAAGCATCCTTCAAATGTTTCATTCTCTAGACCTATTAAATTGTATCCCACTACATTTAAATAAATGCAACAGTCCACTTTTTTCTTCTTCTTACCTCTCATATGGTACTCTTACTATTTTTCCACTTGGACCTCATTTTTTACGTGATGACAATCAAGATTAATTCCCCATACCGTACAACATATTCTTTCATTTCCAGCTCACTCATGACAAATAGAAACTATTTAATTTCAAACTGAGTTTCTTTTGTATCTTCTGCACAGCAACTTTAAGAGTTCTGTGAGAACTCTTTTTAAATGTGGTTTATTGCTGTTTATAAATCCATTTGTTTTAGTATCAAGTTTGCTCTAATTTAATATCTTAAAGTTAAAGTCTCATTGAGATGCTCCAGCAGGAGAGAGTGCATTATTTTTTAGCTGCTGTAAATAAAATGATTTAACTAATTAAATTAGTGCATCTGTACAATATTTGACACTGCGATATAAATAAGGATAGTATAGACAGAATACTATGTTCTATGAAGTTAGAATGCATCGAAATGGAATTAGCCTTATTAAAGCTGCCTTCAGGATCTATCTTTGGTTTCCACAAAAGAAAAACGCACATATATTTTAAGTGAGTGGTTTGCAAGCCACCTGCATGTCCAACCTGAAGATTTCTAGATTATGTGGTCAGCGCTATCTTTTAAAATATGGCTTTTGCTTAATTCTCCAAAGATCCTCTCCGCAAAGACAATGCTAAGCTGTCTCCAAGGATACCGTATCGCCATCCAATGTTTAAAAAGGCCAAGGAATTATTGCCTGTCCCTCAAATTGCCAAAAGACAACAAATTAACTGCAGGCAATTAGTTAACAAAGATCAGCTCTTTCACACGGCCACTCTTTTTTGGTTCCACCACAATACCGTGAAGCCCTTATCCACGGAGACATAAGCGCGAGTGCTAATCCGCGCCGTCCGAATCGCTAGAGCAAATGCGACCTTACCGCGCTGACATAAGGGTGGAGGGCAAATCCGCGCCTTCCGAAGCACTCAGCCTAACCTAACCCTAAACCTAACCCTAACCCTAACCCTAAACCTAACCCTAAAGCTAACCCTAAAGCTAACCCTAAAGCTAACCCTAAACCTAACCCTAAAGCTAACCCGAAACCTAACCCTAACCCTAACCCTAAACCTAACCCTAAACCTAACCCTAACCCTAAACCTAAACCTAACCCTAAACCTAACCCTAAACCTAACCCTAAACCTAACCCTAACCCTAACCCTTACCTTAATTTAAATCGGCTTTCTGCCGCCGCACTGTTTTAAAACGCTCTTTTGTCGCCACGCTGTTGTCGCGGCGGTGATGACGCGCGGTGATGACGTCGCGGCTTTAGCGATGCGGTTTTATCACCGCTATTTTGACGAGCGCGGAATTGTCGTGCCACGCTCTTTTTTAACTGCTATCATACTTTGACAAAATTAGCAAGAGAGAAAACTTACGTGAGTTCCACGCTGAATATTTGAATAATGAACATCAGGTATGAAGAGAACTGGCTGAGTATCAAGATCCATGAATGGCTTGAAGATGGTGATGTCTGTCCGCTTATGGGAGGGAAGCATGGGTACCTTGACATCAGAAACTGGTAGGGAGGAGGAGAAGAAATAAGGGACTCTTAACATTAAGCATGTCTCAGAAGAGTTCTTTTTTAAACACTGAATTGTGAAGGGGGGCTCCTCTTTAAACTAAATACAAAGCTGTAATTAGCAATATAGATTGCGGTTGGAGCTAAGATGTTCTCTACCACTGATGCAGAATGCTCTTCCAGATACCACTTTTTGTATTTATCAATCCTTTGAAAGCTGTACTGCTATCATCTTTCTTTCTCCTCACCATAAACTCTGAAAGCAAATAGGGAACACTCTTGGCCATTAAAGTATTCACCTCCAGCTGACCAAGAGGCAAATGCGCACACACACACACACACACACACACACACACACACACACACACACACAGAGCATTGCCCAATCAGTGTCCAACCCCAAAGTTGCCCCAGATTCCTGAGCATCAAAATTCCCTTCCCAACTACTCCAGGCAACTGGGGAATGAAAGAAATAATTATTGCCTTTCTTCCTACCCATATGTTTGGTACATGTTGTGTGCATCTGTCAGTTTGCAAAAATAATTCTGAGTGGTTGCTGTGAGAAGAAGCTTTCAGATAAAATACAGTTTATCAGCTCAGTGGCAGAAATTAATTTATTTTATCGCATATTACTCTTGGCTCTGAATCCTTTTAGCTATGCAAAAGTTTAAATGTTATGCTTATATAAAGCGAGGGTGATATTTATTTTTTCGTTTGTTTATATCCCACCCTTATTATTTTTATAAATAATTTAATACGATCACACACTAATATGACAAAAATATGTTTCTTTCAATGGCCAAAAGCTTTACAAGTTAAATCTCATAAAATGCCTGTATTTTACAATAAGGTGTTACGTATTTTCAATTGAAATCTCATCTGATTTTGATATCCCCCCCCCCTGAATTTTCATGCAAGAATATTGGAATCTTGCAAGATTTGGCGGTCTAATAAATTTTCAGCCAGATGCGAATAAAGGTATAGTTATAAAGGTGTTGTGGCCCAGCAGGAGCCGTTGGAGCTGCCACCAGACTCCGACAGCGAGGGGCCCTATGAGTCGGCTTTGGAGGATGTGGAGGACCCTGGACAGGGTTCCGACTCTGAGCAGGACGCAGAGAGGCTGGTTGGCCACCAGGAGGCACCTGAGCCTTGGACCAGTGGGGAGGAGACAAGGGAGTGTGATCCTGACGTCAGCAGTGAGTTGTTCCTGGATGCCCAGCACCGGAGAGCTAATAGGCATAAGGAACAGTTGCGCAGTTACAGGAGATAACTGCACTCAGCTGGTGGTAATTAGGCTCCTCTCCAGACTATAAAAGGACTGCTTGTGCACACGCCCCTTTTGCAGAAGTCAACGCAGGAACTAATGTTGGAGAACAGTACTATGAGCCTGGCAGGCTGGATTGCTGCTAAGGCTTATCTGTGTTGGATTGCTGCCAAGAACCTGTCTGTCTGTTAATAAATTCCGTAAAGTATCTTTGGCTTGGAGTGTGTTGGTGTGGGACGAGGGGGGTCAGAACATAAAGGTAACAGTTTCTTCTGTCCAGTCATGTCTGACTCCAGAGTGCAGTGCTGATCTCCATTTCTTAACCAAGGGAGCCAGCGTTGTCCAAAGACATTTCCCATAGTCATGTGGCCAGCATGGCTCTATACCCAATGTGCATGGAATGCTGATATCTTCACATCATATTTATCTACTTGATTTTGAACTGCTAGGTGGGCAGAAGCTGGGGCAAATAATGGGAGCTCATTTCATCGTGTGGGCTCGAGTCTTGAACCCAGGCTGACAAGTTCAGTGTCTTTAGCCACTGAGCCATTGCGTCCCCTTGTTATAGGTATAGACATAAATATATAGCAGTGGTGGTATTCAGCCAGTTCGCACCTATCCGGGAGAACCGGTTCTTAACTTTCTAAGAGGTTCAGAGAACCGGTTGTTGGAAGAAATCTTCTTTTGGTTTTTCCCCGCTTTACAGGGCTAATAGCAATAGCAGTTAGACTTATATACCGCTTCATAGGGCTTTCAGCCCTCTCTAAGCGGTTTACAGAGTCAGCATATTGCCCCCAACAATCTGGGTCCTCATTTCACCCACCTCGGAAGGATGGAAGGCTGAGTCAACCTTGAGCCGGTGAGATTAGAACCGCTGAACTGTAGATAACAGTCAGCTGAAGTGGCCTGCAGTACTGCACCCTAACCACTGCGCCACCTCGGCTCTTTTTTAATCCTGTAAGGAAGGCAGGAAGGAAACATTCTGGTGTTGTTTCTAGCCGAATCTTTATTGCTTACAGAAACTGCCTCTCCGGTTAACCCTTATTACCATTGTAACAACTAAGGCGAAGTGCCCATCGACCTGAGTGACATTGACTTGGCCACGCCCCCATGATCACATGACCACTAAGCCCCGCCCACCCACCTGGTCATTAGGACAGAGAACCGGTTGGTAAATTATTTGAATCCCACCACTGATATATAGAGATATCGGTATGGATCTGTATTATTTGCCTGTCTTACTCCAACCATATTAAAACTGTTTACATTATTCCTTTTCACCTCTTAGCTCAAAGTTCAGTTGTAGAACCAGTAACTTAATTATCCCTAGGAAAATTATCCTTTTCCTAAAAAACAAAATAAAATAAAAAGGTTTGTTCATTTCTGGTTTACACAGTGAATGAGGTTTATTTGACTATTTCCACTCGGTTAGAGGGCACCCTATATATTTTCTACTTACAGGCATTCAGCTGAGAACTGGGGTCGCTGCATTTGCCTTTTCTTTTGCTCTGTTTCCGTTCTTCATCCCGGATCTTCCTTTCTGCTCCCTGTAGGTAGGTAGGTAGGTAGGTAGGTAGGCAGGCAGGCAGGCAGGCAGGGTGGGAGGCAGGCAGGCAGGCAGGCAGGGAGGGAGGGAGGCAGGCAGGCAGGCAGGCAGGGAGGGAGGGAGGCAGGGAGGGAGGGAGGCAGGCAGGCAGGCAGGGAGGGAGGGAGGCAGGCAGGCAGGGAGGGAGGGAGGGAGGGAGGGAGGGAGGCAGGCAGGCAGGGAGGGAGGGAGGCAGGCAGGCAGGCAGGCAGGCAGGGAGGGAGGGAGGCAGGCAGGCAGGCAGGCAGGGAGGGAGGGAGGCAGGGAGGGAGGGAGGCAGGCAGGCAGGCAGGGAGGGAGGGAGGCAGGCAGGCAGGGAGGGAGGGAGGGAGGGAGGGAGGCAGGCAGGGAGGGAGGCAGGGAGGCAGGCAGGCAGGCAGGCAGGGAGGGAGGGAGGGAGGCAGGCAGGCAGGGAGGCAGGCAGGGAGGCAGGCAGGCAGGCAGGCAGGCAGGGAGGGAGGCAGGGAGGGAGGCAGGGAGGCAGGCAGGGAGGCAGGCAGGCAGGCAGGGAGGGAGGCAGGCAGGCAGGCAGGCAGGGAGGCAGGCAGGCAGGGAGGGAGGCAGGCAGGCAGGCAGGCAGGCAGGGAGGGAGGGAGGGAGGGAGGGAGGCAGGCAGGCAGGCAGGGAGGGAGGCAGGGAGGGAGGCCGGCAGGCAGGCAGGGAGGGAGGGAGGCAGGGAGGCAGGGAGGCAGGCAGGGAGGCAGGCAGGGAGGGAGGGAGGGAGGGAGGCAGGCAGGCAGGCAGGGAGGCAGGCAGGGAGGCAGGCAGGCAGGCAGGGAGGGAGGGAGGCAGGGAGGTAGGCAGGCAGGCAGGCAGGCAGGGAGGGAGGGAGGGAGGGAGGCAGGGAGGGAGGGAGGCAGGGAGGGAGGGAGGCAGGCAGGCAGGGAGGCAGGCAGGGAGGCAGGCAGGCAGGCAGGGAGGGAGGCAGGGAGGGAGGCAGGGAGGTAGGCAGGCAGGCAGGAAGGCAGGGAGGGAGGGAGGGAGGCAGGCAGGAAGGCAGGCAGGCAGGGAGGGAGGGAGGGAGGGAGGGAGGCAGGCAGGCAGGCAGGCAGGCAGGCAGGCAGGGAGGCAGGCAGGCAGGCAGGCAGGCAGGCAGGCAGGGAGGCAGGGAGGGAGGCAGGCAGGCAGGCAGGCAGGGAGGCAGGCAGGCAGGCAGGCAGGGAGGGAGGCAGGCAGGCAGGCAGGGAGGGAGGGAGGGAGGGAGGGAGGGAGGCAGGCAGGCAGGGAGGCAGGCAGGGAGGGAGGGAGGGAGGCAGGCAGGGAGGGAGGCAGGGAGGCAGGCAGGCAGGGAGGCAGGCAGGGAGGGAGGGAGGGAGGCAGGCAGGGAGGGAGGCAGGGAGGCAGGCAGGCAGGGAGGGAGGGAGGGAGGGAGGCAGGCAGGGAGGTAGGCAGGCAGGCAGGCAGGAAGGCAGGAAGGCAGGCAGGCAGGGAGGGAGGGAGGGAGAGAGGCAGGCAGGCAGGGAGGGAGGGAGGGAGGGAGGCAGGGAGGGAGGGAGGCAGGCAGGCAGGGAGGCAGGCAGGGAGGCAGGCAGGCAGGCAGGGAGGGAGGCAGGGAGGGAGGCAGGGAGGTAGGCAGGCAGGCAGGAAGGCAGGGAGGGAGGGAGGGAGGCAGGCAGGAAGGCAGGCAGGCAGGCAGGGAGGGAGGGAGGGAGGCAGGCAGGCAGGCAGGCAGGGAGGCAGGCAGGCAGGCAGGCAGGGAGGCAGGCAGGCAGGGAGGGAGGCAGGGAGGGAGGCAGGCAGGCAGGCAGGCAGGGAGGCAGGCAGGCAGGCAGGCAGGCAGGGAGGGAGGCAGGCAGGCAGGCAGGGAGGGAGGGAGGCAGGCAGGGAGGCAGGGAGGGAGGCCGGCAGGCAGGCAGGGAGGGAGGGAGGCAGGGAGGGAGGGAGGGAGGGAGGCAGGCAGGCAGGGAGGCAGGCAGGGAGGGAGGGAGGGAGGCAGGCAGGGAGGGAGGCAGGGAGGCAGGCAGGCAGGGAGGGAGGGAGGGAGGCAGGCAGGGAGGTAGGCAGGCAGGCAGGCAGGCAGGAAGGCAGGAAGGCAGGCAGGCAGGGAGGGAGGGAGGGAGGCAGGCAGGCAGGGAGGGAGGGAGGCAGGGAGGGAGGGAGGCAGGGAGGCAGGGAGGCAGGCAGGCAGGGAGGCAGGCAGGGAGGGAGGCAGGCAGGCAGGCAGGGAGGGAGGGAGGCAGGGAGGGAGGCAGGCAGGCAGGCAGGGAGGCAGGCAGGCAGGGAGGGAGGCAGGCAGGGAGGGAGGCAGGGAGGGAGGCAGGCAGGGAGGCAGGCAGGCAGGCAGGCAGGCAGGGAGGCAGGCAGGCAGGGAGGGAGGCAGGCAGGCAGCAGGCAGGGAGGCAGGCAGGCAGGCAGGAAGGCAGGCAGGCAGGCAGGGAGGGAGGGAGGGAGGGAGGCAGGGAGGGAGGGAGGGAGGCAGGCAGGGAGGGAGGGAGGGAGGGAGGGAGGCAGGCAGGCAGGCAGGCAGGCAGGAAGGAAGGAAGGAAGGAAGGAAGGAAAATGTTTAGTTCTTAAGTTGTTGTTTTTTTAAATCTACCTTTGGAGTTCAACTTCCCTACACGCTTTGAAGCTTCAGGCACTACTACACAAGCTAGTTAAGCTGCAGTAACTGTAAGGCAAACTTGTATAATCATGGATGAAGCTTAATTACCACGCATACCATTTCGGCATGACGGCCAAGAAAAACCAAGGCCTACTCTGTAAGCCCATCAACATACCATTAAGATATTTTATAAGGTCACGGATCACATACACCGTCCTAACAAATATATTTTTCGAAGTAGTAGTGAACACCATCCTTTACTTGTAAACTTCATTTGACTCTGAAGTGGAAGATAATTCACATGTACTATTACACTGCGAGCTACACAGAGCTTGTAGGTCTGCACATATTCTCCCCTTATTAGAGAGATTGCCAGGGAGGGCAGACCATTTTTATCTAGGCTTTCTCCTCCAGGACACTAACCCAGTTACCACGTATGCAGTGGCAAAGTTCTGTGCTGCTGCAATGTCCATAAGAAAAAAAAATTGGCTACAGAAGTATAGTACCATCTTGTACCAATTATCTGGACATACCTTTAACAATCTTTGGACCATAATGTTATTATCCACTTTTAATGTCAATACTTTTAATTATATTTTAATGTTAGTATTAGTAATGTTAGTTAGGCCATAGAAGCATTTCATATTCAGATTTGATTGTAAACAAGTTTTCAGTGCTTAAGTCAGCTAAATTAAAAATATAACGTGTACAGGAATATTAAATGCCATAATAAAACGTTACAACATCGAAATTAAAAAAAAAATAAAGATTGAGATTTATTATTGACTACAGCATGGGAAAAAAAATGCAGACATATTGCTGGAAACCCCTGAGGAAATTGCAGGTTGTGTCACGCCAGCTGATCAAAAGAAGTTGTAATCTGAACTGAACTTTACAAATTCCTTTTATCCCGCGCTTGTCTCTTTCAAAGCAATCTTGATTAAAGCAGTCTCAAACAGAGATTAAGCAGATAAGCTTTATTCCCCAATGTCTCACTTAAATTTGGCGTTAGTTTTTTTGTTGTTGATGGAGACAGAATTTATAGGACAGAGTGACCACTTGATATCGAATGTTGTGGAAATGCCAAAAGCCGTTGGGAAAAAAACCAACTAGGCCAAAGTTGGCAGACTAACGAAGTATGTTCTCAAAAGCTGAAAATAACCAGGGTTTAGAATTTCCCTGGATCAAGAATTGTGTCATGTAATCAGTTTATTTAATAAAGTTCAGCTGGACTAAAATTGCCACCGTTTTAAAGGCACAAATCTTCTCGGCAAGATCTGTGAAGTAAATAAAAAATATAATCCAAATGCTATCAATTGTAAGATAAAATTTAACAGGTGGCATCTAAGAGGGAGTTGCAAAATCCACTTGTTGGTTGTTACTCAGATTTATTAACTATCCCGTGTGTGCAAAGAACTCGGTTTATCTATTTTTCTACTGGAAATAGAATTCAAGGTCATAAAATAGTGTGCGATGTTTTGAGCGTTTCGGGATTCTTCATTGTGCGAAGTAATAAAGCAAAAGAGAGGGGGGGAAAGAGAGGGGGAGAACTGATGGAATCTGCCTTTGGCTATCAACTATATGAAAGGTAGAATGCAGTTAATCATATCAGGCACTGTCAAATGCTGACAAAAATTCTGATTGCATTTCAACTCACTCAAGGGCTGCACAAACATAGACAATACATCATACCTACCTACTTACCTACCCTCCTACATATTTACAGATTGTCCTCTACTTATGAGTCCAAAATTTATGCTGCTAAGTGAGACGTTTGTTAAGTGAATTTTGCCCCATTCTACGACCTTGTTAAGTTAGTAACATAGTTGTTAAGTGAATCTGGCTTCCCCACTCCCTTTGCTTGTCGGAAGCTGATCATATGATCCCAGGACACTGCAACTGTCATAAATATGGGTCAGTTGCCAAGTGTTGAGTGTTGAACACATGACCACGGGGATGCCTCAGTGATCATCAGTGTGAAAAATGTTCACATGTCACTTTTTTTCAATGTCGCCGTAACTTCAAATGGTCACTAAGTCAATGGTTATAAGTTGAGGATCATCTGTACATAATAGCAATAGCAGTTAGACTTATATACCACTTCATAGGGCTTTCTGCCCTCTCTAAGCGGTTTACAGAGTCAGCATATTGCCCCCAACAATCAGGGTCCTCATTTTACCCACCTTGGAAGGATGGAAGGCTGAGTCAACCTTGAGCTGGTGAGATTTGAACAGCCGAACTGCAGAACTAGCAGTCAGCTGAAGTAGCCTGCAGGGCTGCATTTAACCCAGTGTTTCTCAACCTTGGCTACTTGAAGATGTCTGGACTTCAACTCCCCAGAATTCCCCAGCCAGCAAATGCTGGCTGGGGAATTCTGGGAGTTGAAGTCCAGACATCTTCAAGTGGCCAAGGTTGAGAAACACTGACACTGCGCCACCTCGGCTCTAATACATGGCACCCCTGTGTTATTTTGATGCTCATCCCTTGGCATCTTTTCACTGGCCATCTCCCCACCATCAGAGAATAACTGTCTCTTTCACCAGCTCCAAAGGATAGCCCATCCACCTTCCTATCCATAATTTCTGGTGTTCTTTTTCTTTGCATGTCTTGGTACCCTTGAGCGGCTATATTAAATGTTTGGCCGAAACCAAAGATTCAAGAAGATTAAGATTAAGATTTAGTTTATTTGTATGCCGCCCTTCTCCGGGAGGGACTCAGGGCGGCGAACAACTCAAAAGGGGAAAAGGGGATACAAACACAATACACGTAATTAAAATACACAAGAGTCATACAGCCATACAAGTCGAGAGGGGAGGGGAACTCATCAACCCCAGGCCTGCCAGCACAGCCAGGTTTTGACGGCTTTCCGGAAGGCCTGGAGAGAGGTGAGAAGGACTTGGGTCAGCTTTACCTTGTCGCAGAAGACTTTAATCTGGCAGTAAGCTCTGTGGATGGGCTTGTTGCTTCGGTTGTTGTAGCTGTAGGTGTCGATCTGAAGATTGAGAGGGAGGCCTTTGACGCCTTTCTGCGAGGAGAAATCCGTACTAAGGCAGTTCACAGCAATGAAGACCTACAGGGCAAATCAAGCATAAACTAAATCTAAAGTTGCTCCGAAAAACAATTCAATGTTTTCCATCGTGCTACATCACTTCCCTCCAATATATACTGTACGTAATCGTACATAAATCAGGACAAAGCTTCATCTATCACTAACCAGAATCCAAGACCTCGGCGCATCTGTAACTATACAGTAGGAACATCCCTATAAGTCAGGGGATGGCAACTTTTAAGACTTGTGGACTTCAACTCCCAGAATTCTCCAGCCAGCTCTGCAGCTCTTTCCTTCCTTCTTCCCTTCCTTTCTTTTTCTATTGTTACAGTTGTCTCTTTCAAATCCAGTCTATGTTTTCTTGAGGATGTTATTTCCACGAGTCCATTTTTCCCCCCATATCATTTCCTTTTTTCCTCTATCATTCTACAGTCTATATGCCAGCTATCATCCTGATTTGATTTCACCAATCATGACCCCCTTGTTTTACTCATAATAATTATTATTTTTGAGAGTTGTTCTATTCTTTCATTGCTTTTTAATTTCTTTGCTCTATCCATCTATACCCATTAACCCATATCTACTTTCAATTTCTTAAGAATATTAAACATCTGGGCTCGCTCTCTCTTTTTTTTTTGGTGCGTTCAGTCCATTCAAGTTTATCGACATAATTGTTATTTCTTGATCCATCTTTAGCTGAGATTGTTTCTTTTACTCCTAGTTTCAGCTCTGCTAGCTAGAGAATTCTGGGAGTTGAAGTCCACAAGTCTTAAAGTTGCCAAGTTTGGGAACCACTGGCTTATGGGGTTCTTAGCCTAGAATTGGGTCTTCTGTAGAAATGAAGCCGAGGTGGCGCAGTGGTTAAATGCAGCACTGCAGGCTACTTCAGCTGACTGCAGTTCTGCAGTTCGGCTGTTCAAATCTCACCGGCTCAAGGTTGACTCAGCCTTCCATCCTTCCGAGGTGGGTAAAATGAGGACCCGGATTGCTGACTGGAGAATTCTGGGAGTTGAAGTCCACAAGTCTTAAAGTTGCCAAGTTTGGGAATCACTGACCTACTGTGTAGGATGTGTGCATAGGATTATCTGTGTATATACGCAATCTTAACTGATCGATTTACCGAATAAAGCTGGCAACCTTTACGTGAGAAGAGTGAGAAACAGCCAGGCCCAAGGGTTGGATTCTGGCCCAGACCCTCTCCCATGGGCTGAACTCCATTTAAATTGAGCTCTGCTGGCTGGAGAATTCTGGGAGTTGAAGTCCACAAGTCTTAAAGTTGCCAAGTTTGGGAACCACTGCTGTAAGTGATGCGTCCTTTCTTGACATTTTGGTTCAGTCCACGGTTCTACTGTCCAAAACAGGTTTTTTTATTTGACAATGATTTACTGTGACAAAAAAAAAAAGCCAAGTATAGTTTATGATGTTGTAACTTGAGTTGTAGACTGGACCCAAGTTCAGCCCCTTGACAGACTCCCTCGTGGGAGGATGCCTAGAGAATTATTTTAGCCATCGTCAACAATCTAGACTTGCTAGCCCAATGCCTGTCAATCCATATCAAGAACTGCCTACATTTTAATGCAAATGCCCCCCCTTATAAAGCATTACATGCCAAAACAACTAGGCACAAAGATAGCTTTTTACCCCCGGTGCCATCACTCTGCTGAACACTTAATTCCACAGCAATGTCTCGTTTCTCATTTTTTCTCATCTTCCCTACTATCCTCTTCTATTGGTTTCTTATGATTTATCAATTGTAACTTATGATTAATGATTGTAACTATGATTGATGATCTATGACCTATTACTTGTTGTTTATAGATACATTGTGAGCTTATGTACCAGAAAAACATTTCTTGTGTGTCCAGTCAACCTTGGCCAATAAAGAATACTCTATTCTATTCTATTCTACTCTACTCTACTCTATTTCAATCCAGTTCTGTTCTGTTCTGTTTTACTCTACTTTACTCTACTCTACTCTATTCTATTTCTATCCTGTTCTGTTCTGTTTTACTCTACTCTACTCTACTCTATTCTATTTCTATCCAGTTCTGTTCTGTTCTGTTCTGTTTTACTCTACTCTACTCTACTCTACTCTACCCTACCCTACCCTATTCCTATTCCTATTCCTATTCCTATTCCTATTATTCCTATTCCCTGAACTGCACACAAAAAGCAGGTGATCCTCAGAGAAAGGTTTTGGAAGGTGACTTGGGTCTGACAAACCTGCAGCAAAGGTTATTGATTACTGTTGCTCTATTTTCACTCCCGGGAAAAGGTTTTTGTGAAATTTGGTACCTTCAGAGGCCAAAATAACTCAGCCAGGCCTGAACACTATGCATTTCGACATCAGGAATTCCCCCTCCCAGTCTGCGGCTCTGCTTCGGATAAATTGCCCAATTTGTTAAAAACAGCACTAAATGAATATATTCAGGTCTAGTTATACGTACATTGCAGGCCAAGGGCCTATTCATATGACTAAGGATTTTTTAGGATTTTATCCCAAAGGAGCAGTTGGACCTATTAACCTCACAGAAGGTGCACTTACAGGTTTTGCAAACATAGTTAATTCTCAGTTACTGAACAAATGCTCATCTTGGCGTTCAGAAAAATCGTGACCCGTCAAAACCGCGCTCGACTAAGCCGCGCCCAATTAAACCGCGTCGCTGACGTCATCAACAGGGCAACAACAGCCAGCGCGGAGAAAGAAGGGCGCTTTAAATAGCGCTTTGAAAGCAAGCCGATTCAACTTAAGGTAAGGGTTAGGTTTAGAGTTAGCTTTAGGGTTAGGTTTAGGGTTAGGTTAAGGGTTAGGTTTAGGGTTAGGTTAAGGGTTAGGGTTAGGTTTAGGGTTAGGTTAGGGTTAGGTTTAGGGTTAGGTTTAGGGTTAGGTTTAGGGTTAGGTTTAGGTTTAGGGTTAGGGTTAGGATTAGGGTTAGGTGAAGGGTTAGGGTTAGGGTTAGGTTTAGGTTTAGGGTTAGGGTTAGGGTTAGGTTTAGGGTTAGGTTTAGGGTTAGGTTTAGGATTAGGTTTAGGGTTAGGTGAAGGGTTAGGGTTAGGGTTAGGTTTAGGGTTAGGTTTAGGGTTAGGTTTAGGATTAGGTTTAGGGGGGTTAGGTTTAGGTTTAGGGGTTAATTTTAGGTTTAGGGTTTACAGCGTGCTTCTGTCTCCGCACTGTTGTCGCCCTGTTGATGACGTCAGCTACGCGGTTTAGTCGGACGTGGTTTAGTCGAGCGCGGTTTTGTGGTGGAACCCAGAAAAATAACTGAAGTTAGTGTCTTGATGAACCTAACCAGCTTAGTTTTTTTTTTTTTTTTGTCTTGTGCTCTCACCCCATATATTTATATATTAGACATTTTAGGAAAAAAAATATATAAAAATAGGAAAAGGAAAGGAAACAAATAAAAGGGATACAAATAATTAAACATGGGAACCCGCTTAGATTTCTGTTTATTACTGCATGGGTGACTGTGGTTTATGCAAATAAGGAATAGTAAACCTTGCACAACTCTACATGTTCAATGGTTTTTCTCCTCACGCTTATTTTTAGCCCAAGTGTGACGTCTAGAAAAGCAGAGAATTAGCAGTGCGACATACTTTCATGGACTCCCACTGCTTTTTAACTCTTCAGGGTACATTTTAAAAACTCATTCTGCCTCAGCACATTTTTAGGACAATAGTTTTTGTACACTTTATATGAACATCATTGTCAATCAACAGCAAATATTAGGCAATATCATCCCGATAATAGTAAAGTATAGTGTAATTTAATTCACTACTGCTTTTCTTCAGAAGAAAAAAACTAAATTTAGAACTGATCTATGGGGAATGTGAGCCTCCTAGTGGAACAAATCAGGCATTGCAATACAAAACAGATTTCCTAATTCATTTTTTGTCTACAGTATGTGACACTGTAAAAGTGTTTTAACTGTAAGAAGAGGGGGGGGAAATGGAATTTAGCAATAGCAATAGCAGTTAGACTTATATACCGCTTCATAGGGCTTTCTATGCCCTCTCTAAGCTGTTTACAGAGTCAGCATATTTCCCCCCACAGTCTGGGTCCTCATTTCACCCACCTCGGAAGGATGGAAGGCTGAGTCAACCTTGAGCCGGTGAGATTTGAACCGCTGAACTGCAGATAGCAGTCAGCTGAAGTGGCCTGCAGTACTGCACTCTAACCACTGCGCCACCACTGCGTAAAACTTATCCAAGGTTTTTTTTTTTTTAAATAATCCCTGCTCTAAAAAAGTCTGCATTGCAAATGAAAAAAAAAATTGTAAAAAATACATGTGGTATAGAAAAGTTAAATGTTTTCCCTGTCCAGTTCGTGTCAGACTCTAGAGGGCAGTGTTTGCCTTCATTTCTTAGCCACGGGAGCCAGCATTGCCCAAAGACGCTTCTATAGTCTTGTGGCCAGCCTGACTATCAGCTAAGGCACAGATAACATTGTTACTATCCCACCAATGTGGTACCTCTTAATCTACTTGCATTTGCATGATTTTGAACTGCTAGGTGGGCAGGAGCTGGGGCAAGAACAGGAGCTCACCCTGTTGCGATCTCAACAGATCTCAAACCCAGGCTGTCAGCTTTCCAGCTGACAAGCTCAGTGTCTTTAACTGCGAAGCCACCACACCCCTATAGGTGGTTTAGTTCCATGTTGTTATTACCCTGATTAACTGTGCTATCAAGTCAATATCAACTCTGTCAGCCTCTGTTTTGCTGCTTGCTTTCGGCTGCCCTTGAAACTGGGAGGGGGGGGCATTGTATGTCCGTGGGGAAGTGTCAGCACAGGAGTGACTGTATAAAGGGAGGTGTTCTCACCATCTAGCAATAGCAGTTAGACTTATATACCACTTCATAGGGCTTTCAGCCCTCTCTAAGCGGTTTACAGAGTCAGCATATCGCCCCCACAGTCTGGGTCCTCATTTCATCCACCTCGGAAGGATGGAAGGCTGAGTCAACCTTGAGCCAGTGAGATTTGAACTATAGCAATAGCAATAGCAGTTAGACTTATATACTGCTTCATAGGGCTTTCAGCCCTCTCTAAGCGGTTTACAGAGTCAGCATATCGCCCCCAACAATCCGGGTCCTCATTTCACCCACCTCGGAAGGATGGAAGGCTGAGTCAACCTTGAGCCAGTGAGATTTGAACTATAGCAATAGCAATAGCAATAGCAGTTAGACTTATATACCGCTTCATAGGGCTTTCAGCCCTCTCTAAGCGGTTTACAGAGTCAGCATATCGCCCCCACAGTCTGGGTCTTCATTTCACCCACCTCGGAAGGATGGAAGGCTGAGTCAACCCTGAGCCGGTGAGATTTGAACTATAGCAATAGCAATAGCAGTTAGACTTATATACCGCTTCATAGGGCTTTCAGCCCTCTCTAAGCGGTTTACAGAGTCAGCATATCGCCCCCAACAATCCGGGTCCTCATTTCACCCACCTCGGAAGGATGGAAGGCTGAGTCAACCTTGAGCCAGTGAGATTTGAACTATAGCAATAGCAATAGCAGTTAGACTTATATACTGCTTCATAGGGCTTTCAGCCCTCTCTAAGCGGTTTACAGAGTCAGCATATCGCCCCCAACAATCCGGGTCCTCATTTCACCCACCTCGGAAGGATGGAAGGCTGAGTCAACCTTGAGCCAGTGAGATTTGAACTATAGCAATAGCAATAGCAGTTAGACTTATATACCGCTTCATAGGGCTTTCAGCCCTCTCTAAGCGGTTTACAGAGTCAGCATATCGCCCCCACAGTCTGGGTCCTCATTTCACCCACCTCGGAAGGATGGAAGGCTGAGTCAACCTTGAGCCGGTGAGATTAGAACCGCTGAACTGCAGATAACAGTCAGCTGAAGTGGTCTGCAGTACTGCACTCTAACCACTGCGCCACCTTGGTTATGCGGATGTTGCAGATAAAGGTTTTGCCGCCAAGGCCAACTGTCCAGCATACCAGCGTGATGATGCTTTTTGAAGATGTCTCCCACATGACACCTGTGGGGTGTGCTGATTGGACTATGGGCTGAGGTTAACCGGGGGAGGGGGTTGAGTCACATATTGATATCTATGCTTGTGCGCGCTTTTGCCTCTGATCTTGCTTTGCCTAGCTGCTATCTACTCATAGCCCGTAAAAGTACTCTTAATTCTGCAAAATGGAGTTGAGTAGTTTCTTTCTTGGTTACTAAGCGAAGCAGCCTTGGCAAACTCTTGACTACACCACCCTTCTGCAGAATAAATAATATCTTACAACTCTGCACATGTATTTTTCCTCTGAAGTCGCATCTTCTTGAGAACTTATATCCCATAGTCATTCACATGAGCATGAGTTAAAAAAACAAAACAGACCTAATATCTGGATTATCACATATTAAAATCAATATCAGGTTCTCTGAGCTTAAATAAACTGGGCTGGGAGACAAGGTTTTGAATCACTCAAGGCATAAAAGGCATTGTAAAGAAAATAAATTACGGTTCCACCACAAAACCGCGGTAGACTAAAGCGCGCTCGACGAAAGCGCGTACGTGACGTCATCACAGTGCGACAAAAACAGCACACTGTGAGCGGTAAACTTAAAATTAACGTGTAAATCTAAACCTAACCCCCCCAAACCTAACCCTAACCCTAACCCTAAACCTAACCCTAAACCTAACCCTTAACCTAATGCTAAACCTAACGCTAACCCTTAACCTAACCCTAAACCTAACCCTAACACTTAACATAACCCTAACCCTAACCCTAAACCTAACCCTAACTCTAAACCTAACCCTTACCTTTATGTGAATCGGCTTGCTTTAAAAGCGCTTTTTAAAGCGCCCTTTTTTCTCCGCGGTCGTATTTGTCGCGCTGCTGCTGATGTCACGTACGCGCTTTAATCGTGCGCGCTTTAGTGGACCGCGGTTTTGACGTGCCACATAAATTACTAGTGTGAATGCAATGACAGCCATGTGGCGAATAGAATGCTCTATATTCTATCATCTGTTTGTCAAAGCAACCTTTCCTCCCTCTGAAAGGCAGCCTTGCTGCAAACTTCGAAACAGCCAAATATGTGTCAGTCTCCTCGCTTACTCCTTCTGGGAAAAGGGTGGCATAGAAATATAATAAATTCAATTCAATTCAATTACTAAGGGGTTTCCTCCAGTCCCTTTGGGAATAGGGGGGCATACGAGTCGAATAAATCCAAAT
Source organism: Thamnophis elegans (assembly GCF_009769535.1). NCBI lineage: Eukaryota > Metazoa > Chordata > Lepidosauria > Squamata > Natricidae > Thamnophis > Thamnophis elegans. The sequence goes on along the minus strand of NC_045543.1, from coordinate 5,259,499 downwards.
CCAATCCAAAATAAGACTCAACCAGAAAAATAAGCCTTAGTATGATTTTTCAGGATTCTCATAAGCCCCACTCCAAAAATATTCCCCCGTTAAGATCATCAGTCAGATGCATTTAGTGCCCTATTTTCCCAAAAAAATAAGATCTAACCAGATAATAAGTCCTAATGTGTCTTTTGGAGCAAAGATTAATATAAGATCTGGTCTTACTTTCAGGGAAACAGAGTTCCTGAAAGCAAACCCACCTGTCTTGTTAACATCAGAGTGACAAATCATTTTAGTTTAGTTTATTTGTCTTGTATGCCGCCCACTCCCGGAGGACTCCGGGCGGCTCACAATAGACAAGGGAAGGGGGATAAATAGACAAAGACAACACTTTAAAAAAGGCAACATTCACAGTTTCCATGGGGCTGGATGTTTCACAAGCCCCCCAGCCTGCTGGAGCAGCCAGGACTTGGTGGCTTTGCGGAAGGCCGGGAGAGTAGTAAGGGTCCGGATCTCCACCGGGAGGTCATTCCAGAGGGCTGGAGCTGCAACAGAGAAGGCTCTCCCCCGGGGAGTCGCCAGCCGACATTGGCTGGCGGATGGAATCCAGAGGAGACCCAACCTGTGAGATCTAATCGATCTATGGGAGGTAATCGGCAGGAGGCGGTCTCTCAGGTACCCAGGTCCGATGCCATGTAGGGCTTTATAGGTAACGACCAGCACCTTGAAGCGGATTCGGAAACTAATAGGTAGCCAGTGCAGCTCGCGGAGGATAGGTGTGACATGGGTGTACCTGGGTGCACCCACAATCGCTCGCGCGGTTGCGTTCTGGACTAACTGAAGTCTTCGAACACTCTTCAAGGGCAGCCCCATGTAGAGCGTGTTACAGTAATCCAGTCTTGAGCCCCCCCCCCCTTGTCTGTAAACAGAAGTCAACAATAGATGCTACATTTTGTAGTGATAGTTCTCTAAGGTCTTTTCATTTTTGTGGCTTACAAAAAGTGAGGATCACAGAGGGATGTTTCAGCAACTTTTGAGATAGCTATCTAAAATAACTTTCTACTTTTGAAATTGGATTAACAAAACATGCAACGATAGGAGTATTTTGAGTCATGCGAATAGCCTCATAGCTTCTTCTTTTTTTTTAAAGTGAATTGAAGAAAATTGGTGGTTTTCGGTGGGGAGAGAATCTTTGAATCTGTGCTTTGAAGGAAAAAAAAGAAAGCTAGGTGACTATGCTAGGTATTTACCACCCAAAAATTTCTGAAGGATCAGGCAGTGGTGAAGTTGCTCAACCCCTTCAGCCTGTACAGCAAGATTCCTCTTATGATCGTCTTTCTGGTTTTAGAAGACTATTCCGCATTCTTAGATATATGAAAAGTGGCTTGTGGGTTTTGATAAAACATTTTTTTATAATCTGGTCCTTAAATGCAGATCATAAGACAAAGGGGGGAGACCAGTGGTGGGTTTCCATTTTTTTTTTACTACCGGTTCGCTCGTGCGTGAAACGCGTGCATGCGTAATGCAACATCCATGCGCAGAAACGTCCGGGTGAGTGGGCGGAGCCTCCCATCGCCGCCACTACTGGTTCGCCCGATCTGGGCCGAACTGGCAGAAACCCACCTGTGGGGGAGATTAGGTACAAAGTATACATGCATTGATGCATTTTGAGGTCCTTCTTGTGTGGGCTAATCTGACAATTCTTGGGAAAGTCAGCTATCCCCAGGGCATCTATTATTGGGAAATTGCTCAGTGCATGCACATAAGACCTGCTACATGTGGGCATCATTATTCTTCACCGAATAAGAAAAGAGAAGACACACTCTATCGGACTGTGAGATATTATATTTCAAAACCAAAATAAAGAGATCAAAGTATCTCATAGTCAAGATGCCTGCAAGTATTTTCTGGAGAGATGAGTACACATTTCTTATCTCATTACACACTCACAAAAATAGAAGAATTCTTATTTTTCTCTTGGGACATGGGGGTGGGGGGGAGTTCAAGCAGGATATTTAAAAAGAAGCAAAAAAAGATGGTAAAACTCTCAGTATGTTGTTCTACTGTCATTTTTGGATTAAGAACAGCCAATAAACATTGAACAAAGCTTGCTGCTCTCACTGTTCTTGGTAAATCCTCCCATTAAAAAAATATTTGTATTTGTATTTGTATTTTATTATTTGTATGTTGCCCTTCTCCGGGAGGACTCAGGGCGGTGAACAATTCAGGGGGGGAAAAAAAGGGGAACATAAAAGACAAAATACAAATAATAAAAGTAGACAACAGTCGCACAACCATACATGTCGAGAGGGGAGGGAACTCATCACCCCCCAGGCCTGCCGGCAAAGCCAGGTTTTGACGGCTTTTCGGAAGGCCTGGAGAGAGGTGAGGGTCCGAATCCCTGCAGGGAGTTCATTCCAGAGGGCCGGAGCTGCCACAGAGAAGGCCCTCCCCCGGGTAGTAGCCAGGTGGCATTGGCTGGTAGATGGCACCCGGAGGAGGCCGACCCTGTGAGATCTAATGGGTCTGTGGGAGGTAATTGGCAGCAGGCGGTCTCTCAAGTACCCAGATCCAATACCATGAAGGGCTTTATAAGTTACGACTAGCACCTTGAAGCGTATCCGGAGACTGATCGGTAACCAGTGCAGCTCGCGGAGGATAGGTGTAACGTGGGTGTACCGAGGTGCACCCACAATCGCTCACGCGGCTGCGTTCTGGACGAGTTGAAGTCTCCGAATGCTCTTCAAGGGCTTGAATATATTGAATAATTCCTATTCCTCTTCAAGAAGGGGGAAAAAATCAACATTGACCAAGTTAAGCATCACCACCACTTCACTCCTTAGTAATGTATGGTGAAGTTTGAGAATGCATAATCTTGATGTAAACTTTATAAATGCTTTCCCTAAACATGAGCCCTTCTGCTGTATATTACTGAGTTTTCAATTTATGTCTTGATTTATGACTATGATTTCAATTTACAGTCTATGACTGTAATTACACATTTGATTGATTAATCGATTTCTGGAGCTCCCTTCCCTGTCAATATAGCTCACCAAAAGTTGCTGTAGCAATTTTGAGAAAGTAGCTGAACTAAAAACAAAAAAACTAGATCTGCAAAATTTAAAAGCATCTCTCACAAGATAGTAATATATAAAACAGAGACAGTGGTTTACAAGGAAAAAAAATAGTCATAGATACATAGCAAACCTAATGGAAGAACAGCACCTGTAACACAGAAAAATATCAAGAGCATTATTCAGGAATTCACAGAGGTAAATTAATATGCCATAAGTCTGCCTAGGTAAGTGGGTGTGTACGCTTGGTAATATTTTTCCCACACTTAAGAATGCTGAGAATTATTCATTCAATGAGTTTTAATAAATGGGAATTATACTCCTGTACCTCAATTGCCTGGAAATACCATGTCAGCAGATCTAACATGGATAATCTCATGGGAGAGATTTTGTACAATTTAGCAGTCCTAGGAGCAGTTGATACAATCTAGGCTACCAAAAAAAATTTTTTTAGCAGTAACCAAAGGGAAACTTGAAAGAATATATTCATTAGCAATCACTGTATTCCACAAGTAACCTTTGAGAGGAAATTTAATGTGGATGGAAAACTAGAAATCTATTTTTCTTAGTGCATTAGACAGGTGGCAATATGGTTGCTTAATTAGGATTGTTAGGGGAAGAAGATCCAAGCTGGGACTTTAGAAACGGTTGATATATTGTAAAAGTCGATTTGGATGGGTCAGAGGCTCTATTAGCAATTAGAAAGCTCATGAGTAATATAATTAGTGAGATTTTTTAAACTATGAAAAGATCTGTCAGACAATTGGAAAAATTATTTGACTTGGTTGTTCTTGAAGGGATCCCTGGAAACTTCGTGGGAAATTTGATGGGAAAAGTGAAGGCTGGAAAAAAGCTCACGAGAGATTTAACAATAGTTAGCAATAGTTAGGCTTATATACCGCTTCATAGGGCTTTCAGCCCTCTCTAAGCGGTTTACAGAGTCAGCATATTGCCCCCAACAACAATCTGGGTCCTCATTTTACCCACCTCGGAAGGATGGAAGGCTGAGTCAACCTTGAGCCTGGTGGGATTTGAACAGCCAAACTGCTGAACTGCAGTCAGCTGAAGTAGCCTGCAGTGCTGCATTTAACCACTGCGCCACCTCGGCTTAACAGAGGTGAAGTATCTGAAGAACAAGTCAACGAACTGGGGACACTTCTGTTAAGTTACAGGAAAAGTAATCAAGCATATTCCAGTAAAGATTAGCTGCCTTAACTTTGAGGAACGTGCTTTAACCCCGTTGTAAACAACATATAGCTGAACAGAGGAATGGATGTATAGACAGGATGATACATGACAGATAGATAAATAAATATATAGACAGACAGTCAACCAACCAGATTCTCTTGCCAATGTAATCAAATCTGTGTAAGGAGTTCTTTTTTGTGGCAGCAGCTGAAAGAGTTATAAAAGTTTAGAAATACGATTAAAAGAAAAGTATTCAGCAAGTCCCACTGAACTATGTCTCAAAGTTTGCTGTTCACAGTGAGGAAACCCATCTGGGCTCTTCCAGATACAGGCAAGCAGTTTCCTAGTAAGAAGGATGGACAGCCTATTGGAAAAAAAATGGTATTTGACAATCCAGTGCCATGACTTGTTGAGATAAACCTTAATTATGAAGATTCTTTTCGTATAACCCACACTCGGAGTAGGGTTGTCATCTACGAAAGGAGAGTGAGTGAATAAACACAGTTTATGGAGAACCTCTGGGTGAAGTATGGCCCATCCCTTGTCTTCCTTACAATCTGGGCCAAGCCTGAGGGCCTGGGGTGGGGTGGGGGAGCCCAGCCACAGACACCTGTCTTTTGTCCCTGGAGGAAGATGCAGACAGCTGATCTTGCACTTGGTCGAGCAGGGACTCTGGCAGTAGAAGCCAACTGCTTTGGGCCCCGGTCTTTAAAGGTGCTCCTCCACCCCGAAGGGCAAGGAAGAACTACAAGGCCTGTTTCAAGGAACGAAGAAAGTTGCTTCAAAGCCCTGATGCCTCATTCCTGAGAGGCAGAGGCTTGGTTCCTGCTGCCTCAATTTAAATGGAGTTCAGCCCATGGGAGAGAGTCTGGGCCAGAATCCAACCCTTGGGCCTGGCTGTTGACGTAAAGGTTGCCAGCTTTATTCAGTAAATCGATCAGTTAAGATTGCGTATATACACAGATAATCCTATGCACACATCCTACACAGTAGGCCATGCCGAACTCCCTAAGATTGATTTCTGAGTAAACACTTTTTGATGTCTTACGATTAAAACGGTGCCATATATTTTCCAGAGATTAAACCTCGCCGAATTTCACACAAGCTTTCTCTCTGGTGTAAACCTGAACAGAATTCGGTTGCCCGAACTTTGGTGGCGGAAGTTATAAATTATATAAATCTCGTTTCATTTTTGGGATTATATTGGCTGGAGCATGTTGAAATTAGAGCAGCATTAAAGCACGCACAGGTGCCTTATAAGGGGGAGAAAAAACTGCTAGCTAGTTAAACCGCAGCTTCTCCTACATCTTCATTATCTTTCGACGGCAAAATTATGAAGGCTAAATGTTAACTAGCTTTAGCTAATTAAACATATTGTGGTTAGCAATCAGTTTCCTATTGCTTGTCATCCAAAATAATTAGAACTGCATCGTATAAGGCACTTTTTTTTTAATTAAGGCATGATAGAAATTCAGAATAGCAGGAAAAAATTCAGCACAGAGAGATCAATGATAGTAACAGCAATAGCAGTTAGACTTATATACCACTTCATAGGGCTTTCAGCCCTGTCTAAGCGGTTTACAGAGTCAGCATATTGTCCCCAACAACAATCCGGGTCCTCATTTTACCCACCTCGGAAGGATGGAAGGCTGAGTCAACCCTGAGCCGGTGAGATTTGAACAGCCGAACTGCAGTCAGCTGAAGTAGCCTGCAGTGCTGCATTTAACCACTGCGCCACCTCGGCTCTAGGGTTTTTAGTGGTTCGGTTTGAAGAAAAGCAGCTTTTTCATAAGATTGTAGTACTTTAGAGAGGAAGCTGGGGAGATAACACGTCATTTCATTGAATGCTAAGACGTCAACGCATATGGCTCTTCAACTATATTTATTCCAGATGGATGATGATTGCTGTATTATAACTATGGCGGGATTTGGGTTTTTTTTTTCCTCTTCTCTTCCTTCATCATCCCATTTCTCTTTTGTGTTAGGCCTTCTGCTTGTCAGCTTAGGCAAGAAAGAAGCGACTGCTTTGCATATGGAAATATTTTTACTTGCTCTTTAGCTGGAAAATGCCGTAACAAGATTACCCATAAAACATATTAAGATATTGCAATGAAGTAAAGCCTGTGCCTAACACCTAGCAGACCCCGCAAGCATGCAAATGTGGATAGATTAATGGGAACCTCTTTCAGTGAGAAGATATCAGTGTTCAGTGAGCCTCTGGCATATAGCAATGCTGGCCGCATGACCAAGCAAATTTATTTATTTATTTATTTATTAATAAAATTTATAGGCCGCCCAATCCCGAAGGACTCCGGGCGGCTTACAAAGCAAAAGAAAAAAAGAATTAATAAAAAGAATAAAGGATAGACAATTTAAAAAACATCACACACACGGACTCAATCTGATCGGGGCCGGACCTCAACAGTGAGGTCAACAGCCCCAGGCCTGCCGGAACAGCCAGGTTTTAACAGCTTTTTGGAAGGCCATGAGAATGGGTAGGGTCCGGATCTCTGGGGGTAGCTCGTTCCAAAGGGTCGGAGCAGCCACAGAGAAGGCTCTCCTCCGGGGAGCCGCCAGCCGATATTGCCTGGTTGACGGCATCTGAAGGAGGCCCACGCTGTGGGATCTCACCGGCCGCTGGGAGGAATGTGGCAGTAGGCGGTCTCGCAAATGACTTTGGATAACCCTGGTTCCCTCCAGCCAAGGAATCGAGATGACCACTGCGCCATAAGAGTCAGACACGACTGGACAGGGAAACCTTTCCTTTCCTTTTTAAAAAACTACATACCAGAATGGAAATGGAAAAGGAGGGAACGATGCCCCCCAAATCACCTACTCAAAGCAATGATCAGAAGGCTGTGAACTGCAAACACAAGGAAGGAGGAACAAGAAGTTGCAATCCTCTGCACTGTCACTCTCAGCACATTCCCCTGAACACACTGAATGTATTTTCAAGGAAACGTGCGGGAGACTGCTAACGCCTGCGCTACAGTCTGAATGATCACAAACGCCAAGTGTGGCTGACTCATCCATAATATGTCTCTCATTTAATTTCATCCTAACCTAACTGGTTATACAGGCAAAACAGGGGAAACACCTTATTTTGGAGAACCAGGTGACTGAGTATGTCACGAGGGGGGGGGGGAAACTTCCTTGCAGCTGTGAGTGACCTCATAATCTAAAGGAGCACATTAATATAATCAATACGTTAATTGTAATAATTGACCTGCTTTCCTCCATTTTTACTTTTAAGAGAATCCTACGTGATTCTAAATGATTCTGTAACACGGAGGGGAAGCCTGAACTGCTCCCAGCATCCTATCTCTTTCCCTGGAGACTGCGCCGCTGAAACCTATCCTCAAAAGGGCCATATTTCGACAGCACATTTTTCTCTCTCTCTTTGGTGCCAAGGCCAGGCCTGGAATGAAAGAAAAAGAAAAATCTGGGAAGTTACATTGCTTCAAACCAGAGGTGGGTTCCTACCAGTTCACACCTATTCGGTAGAACCGGTTCGTCAAATCTACCGAACTGGTTAGAAGAGGTTCCACCAGTGGACCCAAAAAGCAGGGCACACCCACAGAAGAGGCTCCAAATATTTTTGAAACCCACCACTGACACACACACACACAGACTCAAACAGAGAGAGAAAGAGAAAGAAAGGAAGAAAGAAAGAAAGAAAGAAAGAAAGAAAAAGTGAGAGAGAGATGAAAGAAAAAAAGGAAAAAGGGACAGAGAGACAAAAGGAAAGAAAGAAAGAGAGAGAGGGAGAAAGAAAGAAAGAAAGAAAGAAAGAAAGAAAGAAAGAAAACACATGGCCAGCAAGCCACTCCCACCAGGTCACATGGCCGGCAAGCCACTCCCACAAAGGAGGCCACACCCACAGAGTAGGTTCGAAAAAATTTTGAAACCCACCACTGACACACACACACAGACTCAAACAGAGAGAGAAAGAGAAAGAAAGGAAGAAATAAATAAATAAAGAAAAAAAGAAAAAGTGAGAGAGATGAAAGAAAAAAAGGAAAAAGGGACAGAGAGACAAAAGGAAAGAAAGAGAGAGAGAGAGAGAGAGAGAAAGAAAGAAAGAAAGAAAGAAAGAAAGAAAGAAAGAAAGAAAGAAAGAAAGAAAGACAAAACACATGGCCAGCAAGGCACTCCCACCAGGTCACATGGCCGGCAAGCCACTCCCACAAAGGAGGCCACACCCACAGAGTAGGTTCGAAAAATTTTTTGGAAACCCACCACTGCTTCAAACCCTCCGTTTAATAAAAACTCCCAAACTGTGTCACGTTGATCAACAATACGGCTAAATTTTATCAGTGCAATTTTTTTGAGTTAGTCGAATAAAAAATGAAAATTAGAGCAGAGGTCCTCGGCGAGATGAATTGGTCCAATTTCTACCTTTCAGTGGTTGCAACGATGAAAAAGAAAATGTTAAGGCCCGCTTCATTTGGTGATGTCACCCCATGACTAGAGATCTCACCCAGCCTGCCAACAAGTCAGAACTTGCAGCTTTTGACACAGAGGGAGTTAGCCATTCTGTGCCACAGGCTAGTTGGAGCTTTCCCACGAGTACAGGTAATGCTCGACTTACAAACAGTTTGCTTAATGACAGTTTGAAATCGCAATGGCACTGAAAAAGTGACTGGCGCGTGACCATTGCAGCATCCCCATGGTCACATGACCAGATTCTGACACCTTGGCAATTAACTCTTGTTAATGATGGTTAAAGTGTTTTGAGGGTCCTGTGATCACCTTTAGAACTTTCTGATAAGCAAACCCAGCGGGGCGGGGGGGGGGAAGGAGCCAGATTCACTTAATAACTTAACAGCTGCAGTGATTCACTTAACAACTGGGGCAAGAAAGGTTGTAAAATGAGGAAAAACTCACTTAACAAATTTCTCACTTAGCAACATCAATTTTGGGCTCGATTGTGGTTATAGGTCGACGACTTACCTATATAATAGGTGGCTGTGAATGACCATTGTACCACAGGATAGCAATAGCTATAGCAATGACTTATATACCGCTTCACGGGGCTTTTACAGCCCTCTCTAAGCGGTTTACAGAGTCGGCTTATTGCCCCCAACAATCTGAGTCCTCATTTTATCAACCTCGGAAGGATGGAAGGCTGAGTCAAACTTGAGCCTGGTGAGATTTGAACTGCCAAATTATAGGCAGCCGGCAGGCAGCAGAAGTAGCCTGCAGTACTGCACTCTAACCCCTGCGCCACCGTGGATGGAACTTGAACTCTTCTAATCGGGACCAGGAGCAGTACTTGGGAGCCCTGGACAGTTGCTAAAATCTTATACTCAACAACAAATATGTCATCTGGCTAATCCATGACATGCCTTTTGGTTCCTCTGAATGTACCTCTAGGGATTCAACTGTCAGGCCTGCAATTATATTCCTTTTAGAATTTTGGCCTGCCGCACTTTCTCTTATTTCATTATGCTGTTTCATTAGTATAGTTGATGGGAGGGGGGAATAGACAGGAGTAGGATTGTGGAATGTATTGTTTTTCATTCTTTTCTAGAAGCCAAGGTCATCTTTTGTCTCCGCACTTTTACACCTGACTGGAAGCAGCTGGGTGTGGATGCCAGCGTGGAAGAAGAAGATTGGCCCTTGTGATGGATGGTGGGTGTGGGGACAAGATCATGAACTTTTAACTGGGTGGGATTCTGATGTCATCTCCAGAATTGGGATTAACACAGATGTGCTAAGATGTCCGCTTTATTAAATTGGAAGTTTAAGGATCGTTTTGCCTTGGACTCTGATTTAATTCTACATGATCCTTGGAACGCTGACATCAACATTAAATTGATAAGAAAAATTGTAGGAAATTATAAAACTGCTACCTGTTACCAGATGTAACAGATAAACCTGGGGCTGGGACGACAAGCAAAGTAAGATCTGTGGTTGCAGGATTTTCCAACCATTTTTTAGGTGAGTCCTCAATCAGCTTTATAGAGAATGCAAATAATCCATGATTTGCCTGGATGATACATTTGTCCCCTAAGACAGCAAATCATCTGTATAAGCTCAGTGATAGTGGACATAAAGATATGGACGTCTGAGCTACTTCTAGCATCTTAGCAGCTCACACATGCTTTCCGGATTTCCATGTGATTCTGAAAGCCTTTCCACGCAGGCATGTCCCTGCAAGGACACTTCAGCCCCATTGGTAATTGGTAGTACAAGCCAGATCTGTTTTATTTCATTTTTAAGCTTACAGTGATAGATCAACTACTGGAAAGGAGGGATGAAAAATAAGAGGTTGTTCCATATCAGGCTACAATGCCTCTTAAACAGGAGTTCCTCCCCTTTCTTCCTTACTCTCTCCCACACAGTCAAGAGTGTTGAGTCTCTGTGCCAACTCAAGATAAGCTTCTTCTGGGCTAAAAGGAATAAATTGTGTTGCACTGACTCAGAATCCTTAGGTTGCCGATGTAAGAAATGTGAACATTCTTTTAACGCGCATGATTTGGTCTTGTTCTATTACAGCTTTGTTTTGGTTTCAAATTAACACATATATTAATATAACTTTGGAAAGAAATATTATATTTAAGAATTTCAATATGATACTGAACTACATTCCTAAATCGTGCATTTTGTCATCCCATGCAGAATTTGACTCTTTTAGGTCTGGGGTACAACAAAGAGGATAATATTAGCTAGCTAGAAAAGGAACTCACCTTTCTTACTTTAAGAAATGGGTCCAAAATATGAACGTTATCTATTTTTGAAAAGGATTTGGATTCTAAAAATAAGATAATATGGTATCCTGTTATAGGATAAATTTAATGACATATAGGTGTAGGAATTCCATATAGGCATTTAAATTTATCATAATGATCATTCTTTCTATTAACTAGGGGATTGGGTTTTGTTATGTGTAATTCATTTTAATTACTATTCAGAGTTCTTTCTCCTTTTTCTTTTTCTTTTTTCTTTCCTTTCTTTCTTTTTCTCTTTCTTTCTTTCTCCTCCATCTTCCTCTTCTTCCTTTCTTCCTTTCTTCCTTCCTTTCTTCCTTTTTCTTTTTCTCTTTCTTTCTTTCTCCTCCAACTTCCTCTTCTTCCTTTTCTTTTTCCTTTCCTTTTCTTTTTCCTTTCCTTTTCTTCTTTCTTTCTTTCTTTCTTTCTTTCTTTCTTTCTTTCTTTCTTTCTTTCTTTCTTTCTTTCTTTCTTTCCTATTTTCTTCTCCTTTGCACAGGGATTGCCTTTGAGTCAATGTTGTCTCTGGCAGCTGCCTAGACTAGTCCCTGTAGTTCTCTTGGCAAGATTTTCACAAGGGATTTACCATGACCTTATTCTGCCTAGGAGTGAAGGAGATTATCTGACCCAAGGTCACCCAGCTGGATTTGTGACTAAGGCAGGAGTAGAACTCCAAATCTCTAGCCTGATGCCTTTACCACTATTCTCGATTGGTCTCTCTGCCTGATATAATCATTGTGGGTGTGGGTGTGTTTCCCCTTACAAACTTTGCACTAAGGAATGGGATTTGTCTTACATAAATAGTTCTCAACTTGCAGCCATTCAAAGTTACAATGGACTCTGAAAAAGCTACTTATAACCCAAATTCATGTCTCAGTCGCCGCCACCACCACCCCCAATCATGTGACTACATTTTGAGCATTCTGCAACTACCTGCATTTATGGCCATTTAAAGCGTGGCACGACAAAACCGCGCTCGACTAAAGCACGCCCGATTAAACCGCGTCACTGACGTCATCAACAGGGCGACAACAGCGAGCGCGGAGAAAGAAGGGCGCTTTAAATAGCGCTTTGAAAGCAAGCCGATTCAACTTAAGGTAAGGGTTAGGTTTAGGGTTAGGTTTAGGGTTAGGTTAAGGGTTAGGGTTAGGTTTAGGGTTAGGTTAAGGGTTAGGATTAGGTTAAGGGTTAGGTTAAGGGTTAGGTTTAGGGTTAGGTTAAGGGTTAGGTTTAGGGTTAGGTTAAGGGTTAGGATTAGGTTAAGGGTTAGGTTAAGGGTTAGGTTTAGGGTTAGGTTTAGGGTTAGGTTTAGGATTAGGTTTAGGGGGGTTAGGTTTAGGTTTAGGGGTTAATTTTAGGTTTAGCGTTTACAGCGTTTCTGTCTCCGCGCTGTTGTCGCCCTGTGATGACGTCAGCTACGCGGTTTTGTCGAGCGCGCTTTAGTCGAACGCGGTTTTGTGGTGGAACCCATTTGAAGAACCCCATGATATAGATTTTTCCCAGTCTGTGTTTTCAGCAGGTGTGATGGTCTTTTCCAGGAAGGGTCTTTTGATGTGCACACACACACACTCTGCTGGGCAAGAGAACCCACAACAACACCTACAATATAGACAGTGGTAAACTGATGATAATAATCATCTAGAGCAGTGGTGGGTTCCTATCGGTTCGGACTGGTTTGGCCAAACCTGTAGTGGTTTGGTGATCTGGGTCGCTGGAACCGGAGCCTGGAGCCTGCCACGCCCCCGAACTGGTTCTTGCCGTAGGCGCCACCATCTTGTTTTTTGCTGATGTGCATGCGCAGAGCAATTTTTATTGCACTGTACATGTGCACAAAGTGCGCATCAAGTGCGTGCGCAAAGCACCCACGAGTGCAGTACTGACTGCTAGAACCCATCCCTGATCTGGATTAATAGCTTCATTTCTCTTATGAGATAGATATAAGATTAAGATTAAGATTTAGTTTATTTGTATGCCGCCCTTCTCCGGGAGGGACTCAGGGCGGCGAACAACTCAAAAGGATAAACAGATGCGATGGCATATACCAATGCCTTGGTAAGGCCACACTTGGAATACTGCATTCAGTTTTGGTCACCACAATGTAGAAAAGATATGGAGACTCTAGAAAGAGCACAGAGAAGAGCAACAAAGATGATTAGGGGACTGGAGACTAAAACATACGAAGAACGTTTGCAGGAACTGGGTGTGTCTAGTTTAATAGAAAGAAGGACGAGGGGAGACATGATAGCAGCCTTCCAATATCTCAGGGGCTGCCCCAAAGAAGAGGGAGTCAAACTATTCTCCAAGGCACCTGAGGGTAGATCAAGAAGCAATGGGTGGAAACTAATCGAGGAGAGAAGCAACTTAAAACTAAGGAGAAATTTCCTGACAGTTAGAACAATTAATCAGTGGAACAGAAGTTGCCTCCAGAAGTTGTGAATGCCCCAACACTGGAAGTCTTTAAGAAGATGTTGGATAGACATTTGTCTGAAATAGTATAGGGTTTCCTGCCTAGGTTGGACTAGAAGACCTTCAAGGTCCCTTCCAACTCTGCTATTGTACTGTATTGTATTGAATTGTATTGTATATTCCAACACTTTTCTCTCTCTAACCCTAACCCTAACTCATAACTTTGCAAATAAGCTAACAAAGCTAAGGAGCCCACCATTCAAGAATTCACCAATAGAAGACATTTCAAGGAGAAAGACAACCTAGCTTTTGCTCAGTACATTTTTAGAGGCTTCTTGTCACAAGATACCCCTATGGCTAATTATTTGGAAACCTGCAACAATGTCTAGACAAACGATTGTACAGTACTGTGTGCTCTTTTTCAAACCCACTGCAAAACGATAAAGCAATAATCAGCTGTAAGATAGCAATACCAATAGCAGTTAGACTTATATACCGCTTCATAGGGCTTTCAGCCCTCTCTAAGCGGTTTACAGAGTCAGCATATCGCCCCCAACAACAATCCGGGTCCTCATTTCACCCACCTCGGAAGGATGGAAGGCTGAGTCAACCTTGAGCCGGTGAGATTTGAACTGCCGAACTGCAGATAACAGTCAGCTGAAGTGGCCTGCAGTACTGCACCCTAACCACTGCGCCACCTCGGCTCCAAAGTGCCATTAAATACAAACCTTGCAATGAGAAAAGGGGGGCCAGTTGAAGGAGGAAAAGGAAAGTGGAAACTATCAATACTGTATCCTACTTTAAGAACCAGGCTATAGATATGTTCGTATTTATTTTTACATAATTGCATTTCCTAACTTGATGCTGGCTATCTCATGGGGGGATATTGCCTTGAAGTAAGTTACCCTATGGAGTGTCATGTATCTTTCCTGATTTCTTTTTATTCTCAGTAAGTCCTTCAATCTTCCTTTCTAACTAATTGATATTATACTGTATTTTTCGGACTATAAGGCACACCGGAGTATAAGACGCACATTTTTTTTTAAAAAAAAGTTTTTGCACTCTGCAAGCTTCCCAAACCCTCTGCACACCTCACTTTTTGCAAAAAAAAAAAGGGGGGGGCATGAAGAGCTTTGAGAGGCTTATAGAGTGCTTCTGGAGGCTGGGGGGGGTCAAAAAGGAACAAAAAATGGCCCATTTTTTGCAAAAACGGCTATTTTTTTTTTGAAAAAAACAGGGGGACATGCAGAGGCTTTGAGAGGCTTGTAGAGCGCTCTTGGGGGGCTGGGGCAGAAGTGGGTTCCTACCAGTTCGCACCTATTCGGTAGAACCGGTTCTTCAAATCTACCGAACCGGTTAGAAGAGGCTCCACCAGTGGACCCGGAAAGCAGGCCACACCTACAGAAGAGGTTCCAAAGTTTTTTGAAACCCACCACTGGTCCTTGGATATGATTATTCTACACTACCATGCTCATATTTATAAAACTCGGTGCCTCTGTGAAAGGTAAGGATGACTACTGCGTTTGTGGTGCAATCAGAACATTGCGTGTGTTGAAGTTGTTTTAACGCAAACCAAAGATGCCTTTTGAAAAACAAGTTTACATCCTATTCTTATGCATGCCAGTGCTGTGTGTGAGGTAATTTAAGGTGGTTCTGACAAGTGTCGTCGGCATCTTCATATCCGGTCACATGGGCGGCAAGCCACTCCCACAAAGGAAGCCACACCCACAGAGTAGGTTCGAACAATTTTTGAAACTCACCACTGAGCTTGGGGGGAGTAAAAACACCCTGTCTTTTGCTCATTTTTGCCCTCCCCAGCTCCCAGGAGCACTTTGCAAGCCTCCCAAACCCTCTGCACGTCCATTTTTGCAAAGGGGTCAGGGCTTCAATAGACCAAAAATGCTGTATTCCAACCCAGATTTTCACTCTCTTTTGGGGGAGGAAAAGGTGCGTCTTATACTCCGAAAAATACAGTATGTTTCCCTCCTGTTCTCCATCGTTTATCACATGTTAACTGGTTGACTTTGACTAATCTTGAAAAGGCAAAGTGAGATATAACTTACTTAGTAGTTGGGTAGGAGATTATTAGGGTTAACCTGAGATAAACATCTCAGAAGGAGGCAAAGAGAAACCATTTCCAGATGGTTGCGTGGAGTCTGTATGGAGGTCAAGCTCATCTCAAAGGACTGCTTATCTTTTTATTTCCTAGCCGGTTCTTCCACTCGTCTCCAAAACACCGTTGAACTCATGCCTGCCACACATTTGCGCCAATTCAAGTTAGGAGTGTTAAATGAAGTTTCTCTGAATCAAATGATGGTTCTGCAGCCAATTCGTAATATCCTTTGATGCAAAACCTGTTATCAGGATTTACCACCCAAGAAATGTAGTAAGAACCTCACTTTTAAGTCCGCTTTTGTCCCTGCGGTCCCTGTGCACAGCACCACATAAAAGTCTTTGTCATTAAAAATAAATAAACGGAGCAGTCAAATGAACCACGTAATGAAAATAGTGGAAATTGGCTCGATCTCTTCCTGATAAGATCAGAGTGCTAAGAAAGAATTGCTGCTCTGTCTGCCCAAGTAATCTGATCAAGAATCACTGTCAAATCCGTTCTCTCTGAAGGAGGAGGAAAAGATTAAATAAGAAATACAGCAATCCAAAATAGCTATGGGAAATCTGTTTTTGCTTCCTGCTATTTGATAATGTTATAAGATCAAACTCAATTAGAATCCTTTAAAAAAACACTTGGCCCTCTTGACATGGAAAACACCCCAATTCTTCCTGGCCAGAAAATACAGCCAAGGATAAGCGATAGTTTCTGCAAAATCTGGGAACAGAAAGTGGGGGGAAATATTCAATAACATCATACTTTTCTGAAGTAAAGGCAGGGGTGGGTTTCAACCGGTTCGCGGCGGTCCCTGCGAACCGGTTGGTCGGCGAACCCGGAAGTAAGTAACTTCCGGGAACGGCGACTGGCACACCCGCCCGCCCGCGGTCCTTACCCGGTTTTGACGAGTTCTGCGCTTCCACGCATGCACAGGACGCATACAGCGTCTGCGCGATCCTCCAGGAGCAGCTGGAGCATCGCACAGATGCTAGTACGCATGCGTGCGCCGCGCGCGTGCACGAGGACGCCGCCGCCCCCGTTCCAACCGAACCGGTTGGAACGGGGCGAGAAACCCACCCCTGAGTAAAGGCCATACTTCTCTAAGAAGGGAGCAATAGACTGGTTTCCTACGAGTCTTCACAATTAGGCCAAGCTGTGTGTATCAAACTCCAATATACACATTTCACTATAACAAACAGCTATTTTAATTCCTTGAACTAAAGACATTAGGATGGTATAATGATGTCCCTCAACTTTATCAATCTGTCTACAGAATGCTGGAGGAAAGAGGATTGCTACCAATATGTTCATTGGTAGTGTAGAAAAAGCAAAGGCAGAGCCTGAGGTCAGAGCCAAGAGAGGAATCAGCCTGGAATCATTACGTTAACATAAATGTTCTAAGCCCAACCCCACTTGAATTCCATTGACTCTTGCTAGCGCCAATTTAGTGCTGAACGTTAGTTGACTAGTTTCTTGTGTATAGGTATAAGCATTAAATCAGCTTAACTAGAAGTTAATGTGTAGTCCTGACTCTTCACACCTGACAGGTAGTAAGCAATGAGCCGAGATGGCGCAGTGGTTAGGGTGCAGTACTGCAGGCCACTTCAGCTGACCATTATCTGCAGTTCAGCGGTTCTAATCTCACCGGCTCAAGGTTGTCTCAGCCTTCCATCCTTCCGAGGTGGGTGAAATGAGGACCCAGACTGTGGGGGGCGATATGCTGACTCTGTAAACCGCTTAGAGA
The DNA here is from genome assembly GCF_009769535.1 of Thamnophis elegans. Classification (NCBI taxonomy): domain Eukaryota; kingdom Metazoa; phylum Chordata; class Lepidosauria; order Squamata; family Natricidae; genus Thamnophis; species Thamnophis elegans. The sequence goes on along the minus strand of NC_045543.1, from coordinate 5,242,285 downwards.
GGGCTGAAAGCCCTATGAAGCGGTATATAAATCTAACCGCTATTGCTATTGCTATAACTGACATTAATGACGTGGAGTCCAAACCCCTTCATTTCTCCCAAAGGCTCTAGATCAACATCTCATCCTTATCCACCAACTTGTTAGCTCTCACTTTAGCTGATATGAATACGGGAATGATGTTGGCCATGTTACCGATCGTTCTCTTTCATATGCACACAGTTTAGGATTAGACTGTCCACTCCACCTGCGAATCTGTACCACCACCCCCAATTTGGTAATAAGCCCCATATAATATGTACAATGGCGTTTAACTAAATAGATATGTATAGAGTTGCAGTACAACTTGTACATTTTTGGTCATCAATGCCCATGCTCCCTCCACTATCAACTTACAGTGTAGCACTCACATATTCTGCCAGCCTTTGGAAGTTTTCAAACATCCTGCACCTACCGATCAAGATGAATTATTTCTTTGCCAGCCTTTGGGCTCATTCTACCTGTTCTCACAGATTATTTAAGAGACACACCAGGTAAATTTGCATGATGCAGAAATGAACTAATAGATGGCTCTTTCAACTTGAGCTCCAATGACTACCGGATTTCAATTAACCCTAAAAAAAATTAGTTCAGTTTTAAAAAAAATAGTGCAATGAAGATTAATATCCTGTTTGTTGTTTTTGCCTTGTCTGTATTACCCCCCTCCCCTGGGTTTGTTAGCCGCCCTGAGTCCCTCCGGGAATAGGGCGGCATATAAATGAAATAAACCTATAAACCTATAATACCCTGTTTTAGAGATTGCCATGCAGGAAAACTTGGCGTTTGAGATCCGCTTCTTAGTTACGCCATTTTAAGCATCAGCATACGCTGACGTGCTGGATGGATAAACACATCAGGCTTTACCTGATGAGGAGGGAATATTTATTTAGCAATAAAGATTTGGAATGGCTTCATGCCCATCCCCTAATCACCTCCTCCTCTGCCCACAAATCCTTCCTTGAAGAGTCCCCTGCCAAATTCAACTGTGAAAGCCTTCCATTTCCTCTCCTCTGAACATTTGCCCAGATCATCTGTCAGGTGCAGCTAAGAAAAGGGCAACAACCTTATGATTCTCACGTTTTTTTTGAAGCATTCAAAGTACGAGTGGGGATTGGGGGGTGGGTGGGGTGGGGCAGGAAACATACTCAACAGACGCTTCCCTTATGTCCTCGCTTGACTGTTTAAGGAGTATTTTGCTCAGTCTTCTGCCTCACCCAACTTTTCTTTTTTTTTTTTGCATGTAAGTGATTTTAATTCATTTTTTTTATTAATTTGTATCTTGCCTTTTATTATTTTTCACTAACCACACAAGGTGGCAAGCATATACAACACACCTTCCTCCTGGGTTGGGCTGAGAGAGGGTGACTTGCCCAAAGTCACCCAGCTGGCTTTCATGGCTAAGGTGTTTGAGTTTGAGTTTTATTTCATTTGTATGCCGCCCTTTTCCCCCGAAGGGGACTCAGGGCGGCTCATAACTCAGAGAAGGGAAGGGGGATACAGACAGTTAACAACCACACAGAACAATACATAATTAAAAACGCAACAATCATACCATTCGAGATAGGGGCAACGATTCTTTAGCCCCAGGCCTGTCGGAACAGCCAGGTTTTAAGGGCTATGCGGAAGGCCTGGAGGGTGGTGAGGGTTCGAATCTCCACGGGGAGCTCGTTCCAGAGGGTCGGAGCAGCCACAGAGAAGGCCCTCCTCCGGGTAGTCGCCAGTCGACACTGGCCGGCGGATGGGATTCGGAGGAGGCCTGCTCTGTGCGATCTAATCGGTCTGGTGGAGGTAATTGGTGGAGGTGGGACTTGAACTCATGGTCTCTCATTTTTCTAGCCTGATACTTTGGACATTATGTTTATTTATATAAACGCCTAGGAAACCCCTAGATTTGGCAAAAAAAAATATAGTACGTGGCAAGAGCCTACTGCTCTGTTTGGAAGTATACCCAATTATTCAAAGGCACTTAAAAATAGCAATAGCAATAGCAGTTAGACTTATATACCGCTTCATAGGGCTTTCAGCCCTCTCTAAGCGGTTTTACAGAGTCAGCATATTGCCCCCAACAACAATCCGGGTCCTCGTTTTACCCACCTCGGAAGGATGGAAGGCTGAGTCAACCTTGAGCCGGTGAGATTTGAACAGCCGAACTGCCGAACTGCAGTCAGCTGAAGTAGCCTGCAGTGCTGCATTTAACCACTGCGCCACCTCGGCTCTATAGGCAGAAGTCAAGTGGTACGTGCAGAGATGAAAGGAACAGACTGAGAGAATGCGGTTCAACACATCAATAAGGTGAATTATTCAAAGCTAAACAGAGATTTTAATCCAGGTTTCAGATTATGGTTAACACATTATGGTAACTCTCTAGAACAAGGGTCTCAAGCTCAAGGCCCACGGGCCAGATCCAAGCCTGCGGGGTGCCTGTGGGGCCAGCCTGGAAATAGCAAAGGACCAGCCCCACGGTGCCTCTGCCTCCCATGCACCCCATTTTCGGCTTGGAGAGCCTCCTGCAGCACCCTGCTGCCTAAAACAGGGCACGGGAGGCCTGCAGAAGATAATGCTGATCTTGCCCTCAAATCCAGTTTGACACCCCTGCTGTAGAAAGAGTGACATTGCATCCTATTCGTAGAGAATAGATCCTACTCAGTGGTGGGATTCAAATAAATCACCAACCAGTCCTCTGTCCTAATGTACAGCTGGGTAGGCGGGGCTCGGTGGTCATGTGATCATGTGGGCATGGCCAAGTCAATGTCACTCAGGTCGATGGGCGCTTCGCCTTAGTTGTTACAATGGTAATAAGGGTTAACCGGAGAGGCAGTTTCTGTAAGCACGTCAATAAAGATTAGGCTAGAAACAACACCAGAATGTTTCCTTCCTGCCTTCCTTACAGGATTAGCCCCGTAAAGCGGAAAAAAACAAAAGGAGATTTCTTCCAACAACCGGTTCTCCGAACTGCTTAGAAAGTTGCCAACCGGTTCTCCCGAATAGGTCCGAACTGGCTGAATCCCACCACTGATCCTACTGAAAACAGGACTTCCTTCTGACTAACTATGAAAAATATTACTCTCTGAGTTATATATATACAATACTGCCGTCAATGCTAAGGTTTGTGTATATGGAGTTCCGGTGATGTTCAATTCTTCAACAAGTAACTCTTGATCTGAATGCCGTTTAAAACCGCTCTGGAAACCCTACTCTGAGTTCAGAATCTAGACTAGAGTGACATGGGGGGGAAAGCTCCGTATCCAGAAAAGGAGCCTGATTTACGAGGTGGTCCAACTCCCAATCTCTCCTGGTGATACTTGACAATTAGCTGCTCCTTCTCACTTACAGATTTTGTCAATGTTTCTTTATTCTAAACCAGCCAGGAGGAGATGCAGAAATGGCTTCTGGAATTCTTTCTTGTTTGAGAGAAAACGAGGAATAGCATTTGAAAGAGCAGCAGTCTTTCCCCCCACCCCGTCCAAACACACATACGCAGACAGAAATGCATCTTGAAATGTTGCAGTCCTTTTTGTACACCTGTTACAGGTGCTGCAGCTGAGGAAACAGGAAATGCAAGGTATTCTAGGACTCTATTTAGGATATAAGAGCGAGAGAATCTTAAAAACCCGTCACAGTTTCTCTCTGATACTAAACAGAATCAACTCAGGATTATCCTGTGTTTCTTTATCACACCAAGGTTAAACTGATGTTTACTTAACACTTCCTTTCTCAAGGCCATCTCCATATTCCCCTTTATGTCCACCAGAGGTGGGTTCCTATCAGTTCGCACCTATTCGGTAGAACCGGTTCGTCAAATCTACCGAACTGGTTAGAAGAAGTTCCACCAGTGGACCCGGAAAGCAGGCCACACCTACAGAAGAGGTTCCAAAATTTTTTTGAAACCCACCACTGGTGTGTGTGTAATGTCCCACAGTTATCTACGCATTAATAATCATCTAGTAATATTTCCTTATACATTTTAGGGACCTTTCCTTACATAATTGGTGTTTTCTTTCATACTTTTGGATTTCTAATTTCTGTTTCCATTAGTTAGCAATTGCTAAAACAAATCCCACGTGAAAAAGTATTCAAAGCCTTCTTGATTTTAATTGTCAATGTATTTATTCCTGCACATTGTAATTTTTTATTCATTTACATATCTCTGTGTTTTCCACTGTTGTGCAAACACAATTCCAGCAGCTGCTAACATGTGTAAAATTAAATATATATTATACTCCCTTTCAAATAGCCAAGAAAATATTTCTGGTTTTAATTCCATATCTTGCTTTACGATTGCTTCTAACCGCTAACTTCTGAATAGCTACTTGGACCGACCTAAGTACTAATTCATAATTTCATATCCGGTCACATGGGCGGCAAGCCACTCCCATCCGGTCACATGGGTGGCAAGCCACTCCCACAAAGGAGGCCACACCCACAGAGTAAGTTCCAACAATTTTTGAAACCCACCACTGATGTCCACACAAGGAGGCTAGATTACTAGCCCGAAAGTCTTGGCATACTGTTCATATTCAGGATGCTATTTTTTGTACTTATTTCTCCTAAATAGACGGGTGCTTCTTTTTGATCTCGAGCAAGAGGCAGACTTTGAAAATACTCCAGCCCTAAATTCTCCAGGAAGGAAAGCCGTGCTCTTGAAATCCAGTGGCAAATCCAGAGGTTTATTCATGTAGATATTTCAGGGGCTGCCCCAAAGAAGAGGGAGTCAAGCTATTCTCCAAAGCACCTGAAGACAAGAAGCAGTGGGTGGAAACTAATCAAGGAGAGAAGCAACTTAGAACTAAAGAGACATTTCCTGACAGTTAAAACAATTGACCAGTGGAACGACTTGCCTCCAGAAGTTGTGAATGCCCCAACACTGGATGTTTTTAAGAAGATGCTGGATAGCCATTGGTCTGAAGCGGTGTAGGGTTTCCTGCCTAAGCAGGGGGTTGGACTAGAAGACCTCCAAGGTCCCTTCCAACTCAGTGATTCTAAATTCTAGAGAGTATTTTTTTAAAAAATTAAATAGATCACACAGTGACACACCTTTAGTTCCCCATCGCAATTAAGTCCTCTATCAGATCAGGATTCTATAATAGATCACACAGTGACACACCTTTAGTTCCCCATCGCAATTAAGTCCTCTATCAGATCAGGATTCTATTCGTTCCAAGAGGATTCCTGGTGAAAAGATCCTTTCCACTGCTGTCCTTTCCATGGTCTATACTTGCTCTTTATATGGCTCATAGCAGATTAGCCATTGGACCTGCCTTTTCTACCCAAATTCGTTCCACATACATTGGTCTTCAACTCACCTAATTCAGCCAAGATCTTTGGCTATGTTGACTAATGTTTATGGGAATTTGAGACTAATGCACCAGTTCAGAACATTGCTAGAAGAGACCCGGATCACTGCTGAAGCATGTTAAGACTTGGTAGAATTCCCCTAAGACATTGGTAAATTTAGAAACATCACGAGCATCGATGGGCTTCCAGTGTGAAAGGCACCACCAAATCCTAAGAAATTATTTCACAATCATTTGAGAATTCCTTTAATATCTCAAATAATTCTGAGTGTCAGAACCTCTCCATTAGATAATTAGGAAAGAAGACCACGAGACTCCGTGGGTAGAAATCAAGTGTACTTTTACCAATTATAAATGATTAAAGGCATAGCGAAGCGAAGACTGATTATTTAGGTGCGAAAGCGATTGATATATAGAATAACCCATTCCCCACCCCTTGGCATCACAGTTACAGTCCAATCTTAATTCTGCCAAGTGTCAGGTGTGAGATAACTTCAAAAGGCATCACGAAGATGGAATGTCGGTGCCGTAAGTCCTGGCGGGAACCTCTTACGCATGCGTAGTCCGACCAGCAGCTGAACTCCAGAAACTTCCTCCAGCACAATTAGTAACCCCTCCCAAATACCATGCCCTCCCTCCCCGTTTCATGGCAGCCGAAGCAACAGCAAAGCAAAGGCTGACACTGAGTATCTTTTTTTTTCTGGCAAAGTTGAGAATATTTTGAACGAAAGAAGAACCAATCAAGAACCAAACCAGGTGGCCTGGAAAAACCTTCAATAAAAAACAATTTTGGCTATTGTTCATTGATGAAATTTTGCTTCTCTTTTGAATTTCTATTAAAAATGAGAATTATTTATGTATGTATTTATTTATATTTATTAAAGGTATATGCCGCCTGTTCAAGGAGACTCTGAGTGTGCAAAATATGGTTACCCATCATTCTCTGAAAGCTCCATACCGAAACACAAGGAAATTTCCATAGGTGACATCATCATGAGTCTATCTAGCGATATCCAGGGAGCAAATGGAAAATGGAAAATGACTCCACTCGATCGACATGCAAGGACACTTGGTGGAGGAGATGGACTATTTGCAGAGGACTACAAGTTCCAGCCTGCAAACACACCTCTGTTTAAACGGAGAGGAGTGAAAGCTATGTGTTTGAATAGGAGAAGCAGCAGCCTCAGATGCTGCTGAACCAACCACCTCTCTTGCTGGAAGAATAGCGAAAAGGCCTAGTGCACTTTCTGACTCCTGTTCATTCACGCCTTTTTTGATCAGACTAAACCCAGAGGCAAGGGGGAAAAAATTAGTCAGAAAAAGGTCACCTTTTGGGGGGGCTTCGTGCCATTTCATAATCCAAGCTGTGATGCTTTCATCGGCTTCAACATTTATTTACCCAGAAAGCTTTTGACAACCTTTTAGCAGCAATTTAATCATAGTTTGTTTTTAAGAGAGCTACGAGCTTAATCTTAAATTTTCTTCCTAGTGTTTTCCCACAAGATAGCAATAGCAGTTAGACTTATATACCGCTTCATAGGGCTTTCAGCCCTCTCTAAGCGATTTACAGAGTCAGCATATCTCCCCCACAAACTGGGTCCTCATTTTACCCACCTGGGAAGGCTGGAAGGCTGAGTCAACCTTGACTCAGATTTGAACAGCCGAACTGCAGAACTGCAGTCAGCTGAAGTAGCCTGCAGTGCTGCATTTAACCACTGCGCCACCTCGGCTTCATTTCTACAGAAGACCCAATTCTAGGCTAAGAACCCCATAAGCCAGTGGTTCCCAAACTTGGCAACTTTAAGACTTGTGGACTTCAACTCCCAGAATTCTCCAGCCAGCAGAACTCTAACCACTGCGCCACCTCGGCTCTTACCTATGTCAGGGCTGGTTTTTTTTGGGACCACCCAACAATTGATTCATTGGTTGTGACCGGAATTGTCCAACCAGCTTGTAACCCAAGCCTGATGTCATAGGCTGAGAGAGAGAGAGAGACTGGTCCAAAGTTACCAGCGGCTTTCATGCCTAAGGCGAGACTAGAATTCACAGTTCTCCTTGTTTCTAGCCTGTGCCCCGCCCACTTGTGCATGCACGTGCCACCGCCCCACGCCCCGTTTTGGTCCTAGCAAGCCTCCCTGAAGCCTTCTGGGACCAAAAATTGAGCACGGGGGGAACACCACACACCCCCATGCTCCCCCTGCCCCCCACGCATGCACGCACGCCCCCCCCTGCCCCTGTGCATGGATGTATGTCTCCCACATGCTTCCTCCGCATGCATAGCAGAGACTCAAAAATCGGCTTGCGCGCATGGGCGGTGGAGCTGTGCTGGGGCAACAGCTCGCATGCCCGCAGAGGGCTGCACGTGCCACTTGTGGCCGGCGTGCCATAGGTTCTCCATCAGGGAACTAGAGACAACTGGCTCTCCACTTAAGCTTTCCCTCTCTTTCATTAATACTCAGAAGGGTCATGAAGGAAGAGGCCTGGTGCTTACCTTTGCTTCATCATTAATGTCCCAAGTGAAGGAGATGGCATTATAGGCTATCTCTTCGATATTGTTTATGGTGTTGAAGCTCTCCTTATAATCAGCTGTTGACAACATAAAGGAGGGAAAATATATTAAAATATTTATTTATTTATTTATTTAATTGGTTTGTATGCCGCCCACTCTCAAGAGACTCAGGGCGGCTTACAGGTAAAAAAGGAAGGGGGGGACATACAAAAAATAAAAAACAACAATTAAAAATTCCACAACATTCATAACTTAGGATGGGGGCTGGATAAATCAACAGCCCCAGGCCTGCCGGAACAGCCAGGTCTTAGTCATTTTGCAGAAGGCCGGAAGGGTAGTAAGGGTCCGGATCTCAACGGGGAGATCGTTCCAGAGGGCCGGAGCAGCTACAGAGAAGGCCCTCCCCCGGGGAGTCGCCAGCCAACATTGACCAGCAGATGGAATCCGGAGGAGGCCTAGTCTGTGGGATCTAATAGGTCTCTGGGAGGTAATTGGCAGGAGGCGGTCTCTCAGGTAGCCAGGTCCAATACCATGTAGGGCTTTAAAAGTAACGACTAGCACCTTGAAGCGAGTCCGGAGACCAATGGGAAGCCAGTGCAGCTCGCGGAGGATAGGTGTAATGTGGGTGTACCTAGGTGCACCCACAATCGCTCGCGCGGCTGCATTCTGGACTAACTGAAGTCTTCGAACACTCTTCAGGGGCAGCCCCATGTAGATAGCAATAACAATAGCAATAGCAGTTAGACTTATATACCGCTTCATAGGGCTTTCAGCCCTCTCTAAGCGGTTTACAGAGTCAGCATATCGTCCCCAACAACAATCTGGGTCCTCATTTTACCCACCTCGGAAGGATGGAAGGCTGAGTCAACCCTGAGCCGGTGAGATTTGAACAGCCGAACTGCAGAACTGCAGTCAGCTGAAGTAGCCTGCAGTGCTGCATTTAACCACTGTGCCACCTCGGCTCTCTAATAGCTTAGTTGACTGACAAACCAGACCCAAATTAAGCGAACGGTCATTTTTCTTCTGAAGAGAAGACGAAAGAAATCTAAATGTTTCTCTGGGCACCCCTTTAAGTTTTTTTTTAATTTAAGTGCAATGCAGGAAATGAAATTAAGAAATAGCAAAGGAGGCAGCCAATACCTGCTGCCTTTGTTATGCCTTCAATTCTCCTCTAAAAAAATGTTAAGACAGCACAACCAGGATATGCTGCTCTTCAAAAAAATCTCATAATAAAGGAAAATTTGCATGTGCGTCTCCCTTTAAGGGCTAAGCTTTAATCCCCACTTTTATTTACAAGAGGGGGGAAAAAAAAGATTGACTTCAAACCAAAGGAGCTGGAAATGGGCCAATCACAGCTCGGCCGAAGGCAAATGGGTATCTGTAATGTCAACTTTCATCTCTTTGCCCAAACTCTGCCAGCGACTCAATCTTGGAACCTGTTTTGCAACCTCAAAGCGTCCTTTGAGACATCTGACTAAGAAGCAACAGCAACTTTGCTCATGTGAAGAGTGTCATTCCCCTCTGCACTGAGTCACCCGGTTACCTGAGAGACCGCCTCCTGCCATTTACCTCCCAGAGACCTATTAGATCGCACAGACTAGGCCTCCTCCGGATTCCATCTGCCGGCCAATGTCGGCTGGCGACCCCCCGGGGGAGGGCCTTCTCTGTAGCTGCTCCGGCCCTATGGAACGATCTCCCCATTGAGATCCGGACCCTTACTACCCTTCCAGCCTTCCGCAAAGCAACTAAGACCTGGCTGTTCCGGCAGGCCTGGGGCTGTTGAATTATCCAGCCCCATCCTATGTTGCTGAATTTTTAATTGTTGTTTTTATTTTTGTACCCCCCCCTTCCCTTCTTATTGTTAGCCGCCCTGAGTCTTCCGGGAATAGGGCGGCATACAAGCTAAATAAAACTCTAAACTCACCACTTCTAATCCATACATTTATAGCAGAGGTGGGTTCCTACCGGTTCGGCCTGGTTCGGCCGAACCGGTACTGGTATGGCAGCCTAGGTCGCTGGAACCAGCAGCGGCCCAGGATTGCCACGCCCCCAGACCGGTTCCCCGGTGGCTGCCGCCATCTTGTTTTTAGTTCATTACTTGCGCAGAACAATTTTAACTGAACTGTGCATGCGCGCGCAAAGCACACGAACCAGTGAACCGGCAGTAAAGCCGGCCAGAACCCACTCCTGATTTATAAAGCCCCGAGTTTCCAGGATTGATGGCATGAAATACAGGCAACATTGAGGCCAGAAGGGTTTTGGGATTAAGCATGAAAAAAATATATGCTGTTTTGGGGAAGAGGGATAGAAGAAAGAGAGGATTCTAAGAGGGGATGACTGAAAATTTAATGAAGTTCAGAAAAGAGGATTATTCAAACTTCTGCGATGTCCAGATAGGATAAACTTTATATAGGCAGATGTGGCACAAGAATGTAACAGCTGCATCCCGTTCTGTTTCAGCAACCTTGCAACCAGAAGCTTACAACACAACGAACCATTCTCCAGCTTTCAGCGTCAGAGATTCCTTTTGAAACCCATTCCAAATTCAAACTTCTTTTTTTTTTAAATTAAGGTTTTTATTTTTATTGCAAATTTTTACGTATTTTATGAACCAAGTGTTTGTCCGGATCTTTTCTTTCACATCCCCCCATATACATAATCCCTTTTACATCATATCTCGTTTCCAATTTCAGCCATGTTATTTCTCTTTCTGTATTTTTTATCTTAAACTTATTTTCTTCTTAGTACATTAAACACCCTTAATCGCCCTTAATTTCTAATCTCTTACAATAACAACAACTCCATCGCTAAATATGTTTCTCGAATTCCCACTCTTAAAACATTTCATCTTCGTCCCTTTATCTAAATTAATTTCAAAGCTAAACCAAATTGCCATTTTCACATTTCATCTGTTGGTCTGTTTTGCTGTAAGCAACATACATATATTTCCCCTCCCTTGAGTTGTGAGCCGCCCCGAGTCCCCTCAGGGAAAAGGGCGGCATATAAATAAATTAAAATTAAACTAAACTAAACATCATCAAAATCATTTTTTTTTTACATAAAGAACAACTTCAAACATCTGTTCCTCAACTATGGACCCACATTTGATCGATCGGTCGGCTGGTCAATTGACCAAGTGACAAGAGATTGGTCTATTTCAGTGTTTCTCAACCTTGGCCCCTTGAAGATGTCCGGACTCCAACTCCCAGAATTCCCCAGCCAGCATTCGCTGGCTGGGGAATTCTGGGAGTTGAAGTCCGGACATCTTCAAGGGGCCAAGGTTGAGAAACACTGGTCTATTTGTTTAAATCTGTAATTCTCTCCCAACTAAAAATATATCGATGGGGCTGTTGGATTTCCATCTAACCCCAAAAGAGGGCCAGGAAAGATTGGGAACCGTTGGCTGAAGATGGTGCTGAGCTCACAAGCAAACACAATAGCAATAGCAGTTAGACTTATATACCGCTTCATAGGGCTTTCAGCCCTCTCTAAGCGGTTTACAGAGTCAGCATATTGCCCCCAACAACAATCCGGGTCCTCATTTCACCCACCCCGGAAGGATGGAAGGCTGAGTCAACCTTGAGCCGGTGAGATTTGAACCGCCGAATTGCAGATCACAGTCAGCTGAAGTGGCCTGCAGTACTGCACCCTAACCACTGCGCCACCTCGGCTCTTGCAGACAAGACAAGACCTGAAACCTGCTACGTTGCGTTTGGCACCTGCTGCTCGAGAGCTTCTTACCTATGTCAATGCACCTTTGTTTAGCTGTGTGTTGCCTGGAGTGCCAGTACTTCCAATGCCTGAGCTGATCCTCACGGCTTTTGTCCTCAGCAAATACGACCATGATGACACTCTGCAAAGAGGAGGAAAGAGAAAGGCGGCCCGGGGGGGGAGGGAGGAGGGGAGGAGGAGAAAAGCTTCATTAACAGAAAAGCCATATGGTTGAGGTTGAGGTTTATTCGATTTATATGCCGCCCTTCTCCCAAGGACTCAGGGCGGCGTACAACATTAAAAGAAACACATACTACAAAAGTTAAAAAAGAAATTAAATAGGATATCCCCGAACCCAATTAAAATTAACAACGACACATTTTTTTTAAAAAAAAGAATTCAAATTAAAATTAACAATAATCAATACTTTGATTTGTTTGGTTCAGGCCAGGCTGGCTTGCTGGAAAAGCCAACTTTTTAGGGCGCGTCGGAAGGACCGGAGGTCGGGGATTATACGAAGCTCTGGGGGCAGCTCATTCCAGAGGGAAGGCGCTCCCACAGAGAAGTCTGGTGAGGGGGGGGGGGAGATTTTTACTGAAGGGTGGATAGCTACTACCCAGGACTGTGATGGCGAATCTATGGCACGCATTCCACAGGTGGCAGGTGGAGACATTTGTTAGGCTCCAGCGCGCACCTTAATTTTCAGCTGTTTCTCGCGAAAAACAACCCAACGGACAAATCAGAAGTTCGGGAACAGACTTCCGCTTTGTACATTGGGCCATTTTTCTCCCTATGGAGGCTTCAGGGAAGCTTCCTGAAACCTCTGGAGGGCCTCCAGGGTGGGGGGAGGGGCAGGGGAGGCCGTTTTCGCCCTCCCCAGACTCCTAGAAAGCCTCTGGAGCCTGGAGAGGGCGGAAAACGGGTCCATCGTGAACCAAAAGTGGGGGGAGGGTGGGAGTCGCACACGCACGTGTAGGATGTGTGTGTGTCGCATGTGCATGTGCAGGGGGGATTACACACATAGAATTATGGGTGTGGGCACACACGTACGCAACCCCCTTCCCTCCCCCCCCCCTTTTGGCAAGCGATGGCAAAAAGGTTAGCCATATTGACCTAGGATTAGCAACTCTGGAAATTTATCTCCTCCTTCTGTATCTGTGGGCTCTGAGGGGCAAGTGAAGTGAACTTTCCAGATTTAGAAGAACAAGCTTCCCAGATTTGAGAACGACAATGGCAGCCACAAGGAATTAACCATGAAGGGTGCCTGAAAACCAGAGAAAAGGCTGAAGCACTTCCTCCATCTATAATCCAAAAACCTTTCTTTCAAAAATATCACAGGCTGAAAAATAAAATTCTGGAAATAGACCTACAACAGCAGCAAAAGTAAAAGTCCTCAGACAATAACGCCATAACATTTCAAAAAAATCATAACTTGGAATAGTTTAGGAAGCAGCATAATAATAAAATAATAATGGAATATTCTTGTTAAGTAGGCTGATGGCATTCTGCCTTTCAATGGTACTTGAAGATGTCCCGTACATTATAGCAATAGCAGTTAGACTTATATACCGCTTCATAGGGCTTTCAGCCCTCTCTAAGCGGTTTACAGAGTCAGCATATCGCCCCCACAGTCTGGGTCCTCATTTCACCCACCTCGGAAGGATGGAAGGCTGAGTCAACCTTGAGCCGGTGAGATTAGAACAGCCGAACTGCAGATAACAGTCAGCTGAAGTGGCCTGCAGTACTGCACCCTAACCACTGCGCCACCTCGGCTCTTCCAAAAGAAAGGAAGAACCTCCATTTATTTGGGAAAGTTAGAAATAAACGCCCGCTCTTTGCAATGAGGATTACTAAGTATCACTGAGGAAGTCTGGTTCATTATAGGTTCATAATAATCGGTTGCGTGTTTTTGCAAAAATCAAACCAGCCCAGCCACAAAACTTTGTCATTGTTCATGATTTTATACTTTTTCATAGATAGGTGTTTTGATGTATGTGAATATTATGAATGAAGAAGGTAGTAATTATTTGTCAGCCTGATTTAATTAACAACCACTGTCAACACCTAAAGAAAGAATTGTACACACCTGGTTCAAAAAATACTGGGTTAATTTAGATTAACACTACAATACTCCTTGCTAGACGGCAAGCAAAAAAGAAAAGTCTATATATTCTAAGGAAAAACTTGCTAAAAAGAAGAGAAATAAGTTGATGGATCGATCAGATCAAAGTATAATTGAGAATAGTTATGGACTATTTGTAGCTCTCAAATTATGGGTAGTCCATAAGAAATTTGGATCATCCACAAACAAAATATTTTCCCCTTTTGCACACCAGAAATGCTATTACAAGCCTTCTCTCCTTCACACTTTCCTCAGTTGTAACTCACTCTAACTTTACTGATAGGTTGATGGATTCCTTCACCGCCACTAATTTCCTTCAGGGTAATGGGATAAAACTGCCCCTTGTTTAGATAAGTCATCGTATTATCTCCTGGCTTCTGCCGAAGTGATTTTGAAGCTTCCAACGTATATTCAAAGTTGTTCCTGGAAAAAATTCAGAACAGGAAGTTTTATAAACAACGTATTGCATGAAATCCATCCAAGCATAACAATCCCAATGTGCTAGATATTAAAACTGAAGACTCAATACTGGGACCAGTGGCGGATTACGGCTCACTGGTGTCCTAAGCACTGACAAATCTTGGTGCTCCCCCTGTTTTGTACATAAGTGTACAAATCTTCATTGATTTTTTTTCTTTCTCAACTTTGTGGTTCCCCCTTTGGGCTTAGTATCCTAAGCACATTCTGCTGAATGGTTAATACACCACTGAGTGGGACTAACCATAAACGGCAGATATGTGAGAAATACAGGATTGGAAATTTAAGATGACATCATCTGGATCCTCTCTTATAATTTTAGGAACAAGGCAGAGGATTTGCAGATTTGCACTTGGGTTGACAGTAGTTTATATTTGTGTAGAGAATGAGAAAAAAACGCTGCCTAGAAAGTAATTAGTAAAATAATAACTTTTATATAATGCTTTTGAAGCACCTCATTTTCACTGTCTGATTAAATGAAACTCTCAACTCTCCTCCAATCAGAGACGCTGTGACTAAAGTGATGAGAAGAGCTCTTGAGAGCCACTAATGAAGTGTTTCTCAACCTTGGCAACTTGAAGTCCGGACATCTTCAAGTTGCTAAGTTTGAGAAACACTGCACTAATGTGTTTGTGGTAGGAGCATTTTCTGATTCACAGCTCACTTTCTGTGGTACACCAAAAGAGCAATGAAACACACTTCCACAGACTCAATATTAATCCACCTGCTTTCCTTTGCGAGGCCACAGTGCTTTACAATCCGCAGCGCCATACTTTTAAGTATCAATCCAGGGGTGGAAAAGTACCTCAGTTTACCTAGGCACATTCTTGCGTATGTGTTCTGATTCACGTGATATTTCCAAAGGGATTAGGGGTGGAATGGCCAAATCTCACCACTCGGGGATCCAGTCTTTCATTTCACAAAGCAGAGGACGCAGCAAATGTGAGGTGTGTCAAGACAATCTTGCAAGAGCATCCAGTTGTTGTGCAAGAGCTAAATTTGCAGGGAAATACACTCACCCAGTAATGCTTTCAAACACATAGTCTTCAGAATTGACATTGGCCATCCGAAGATTCAGTTCAGAAGGGAAAAAAACCTGTAGGTATTCATAAGGATTTCAGACAAACAGTCATTTTTAAATAGCACTAAATCTATCATCAATAGACTATTTGCTGACACCTATAATTCAGATACAAAACAAGCTTAGTCTAAAACCAAGGTAACCCATGTATGACACAAATATAATTTGTTCACATTCAAGGTGAGTGACCCATATTTTCCTGTAAGGTGAGCCATGTCCTCTTGCGAGCAATCTCATCCTCTACAGAAGTTGCTTTTGTTTTAAATTTAGAATTATATACCCATATCCAGCCTGGAAGAAAATCTTCTATTTCTAATCCACTGGACTGAAATTTCAGGTTTACATAAGAATTAAATAGGAACTTGATATCCATGTACAGATTAGTGAGTACACTCAAAATCATAGGGGGAAAGAGAAGGAATGCCATTGTTATTTATTCTCAGAGCTGGGGTAAGACTCTGCTTTTAAAGATGGTCAACATTCAAGTAGCCAAGTTCTAAGAGCCAAGGTGGCGCAGTGGTTAAATGCAGCACTGCAGGCTACTGCTAGATCAGCAGGTCAGCGGTTCAAATCTCACCGGCTCAGGGTTGACTCAGCCTTCCATCCTTCCGAGGTGGGTAAAATGAGGACCCAGATTGTTGGGGGCAATATGCTGACTCTATGTAAACCGCTTAGAGAGGCCTGAAAGGCCTATGAAGCGGTATATAAGTCTACTGCTATTGCTATTGCTAAGATCTGCATTTTTAATCGTTTTCCAACCTAATCTCATTGTGTTTACTCAGAATCTAAAGTGATTATTACATGAATATCTATAGCAGAGTCTGGACAATGAGCAGGAACAAAAGGGTGACATCAAACTTCTTATAATTATTCCCATCTATTATTTTGTTAAGAAAAAAATCTGTTTTACTGTTTTCATTATTTGTATAGTCATAATTTGCAACTGTAAGAACTCGTTTTCATAATTCTCTGGAAGGCCAATTGTCTACCCAAGATCACGTTCCAACGTTACGTTATACAGCTTTTCTTATAGCAATAGCAGTTAGGCTTATATACCGCTTCATAGGGCTTTCAGCCCTCTCTAAGCGGTTTACAGAGTCAGCATATCGCCCCCAACAACAATCCGGGTCCTCATTTTACCCACCTCGGAAGGATGGAAGGCTGAGTCAACCTTGAGCCGGTGAGATTTGAACAGCCGAACTGCAGAACTGCAGTCAGCTGAAGTAGCCTGCAGTGCTGCATTTAACCACTGCGCCACCTCGGCTTCATTTCTACAGAAGTCCCAATTCTAGGCTAAGAACCCCATAAGCCAGTGGTTCCCAAACTTGGCAACTTTAAGACTTGTGGACTTCAACTCCCAGAATTCTCCAGCCAGGCTGGAGAATTCTGGGAGTTGAAGTCCACAAGTCTTAAAGTTGCCAAGTTTGGGAACCACTGCCATAAGCAAAAGACGCAGGTTACTTCTGTACCTCTGGCACATCTTCTTTGAAAGACTCGGAGAAGGTGGAATCAGGAGTACGTCGCTGGGAATTTTGAGGCTGGCTGTTGGTGCTAAACTGGTCAGTGTTGAGGCTCCGATCTAAAGCCACCACCCTCTCCGGGGCTTCCGGGTGGTAGACGTTTGGAGGCATGCCCACGGTAAAATTGTGCGGCTGAGTTTCTGTCTTGATTGAATGGGTGGGCATGGATGCAATGGAGACGGTGACTGTAGTATCTGGGGTTGTCAGGTGGCCCCTCTTGTCCATGCCCATTTGGGAACTGTGCGGAAGGACAATATTCAAAGGCATGTTCTTCAAGACCTGCACTCTGTTCTCCCCAGCAGAAATAAGTGACTGTTCCATCAGGTTGGGCATACTGTTCCTAAACAAACAGGAGAACTGATTGAGTGGTAGATTAAGCATAGGGCAGAAAGAATCAATTTCAAGAGGAGAAATGCTAATGCGGAAGCCTGTTTGATGTCACTTTCCCTCCGTGAATTATTCTCCTATTGCTACCCGTGAGCAAAAAACTAATCCAGACAACACATTGTTGGAAGAAAGACGGTTGAGGTTGAGGCTTATTCGATTTATATGCCGCCCTTCTCCCAAGGACTCAGGGCGGCGTACAACATTAAAAGAAACACATACTACAAAAGCTAAAAAGAAATTAGCAATAGCAATAGCAGTTAGACTTATATACCGCTTCATAGGGCTTTCAGCCCTCTCTAAGCGGTTTACAGAGTCAGCATATCGCCCCCACAGTCTGGGTCCTCATTTCACCCACTTCGGAAGGATGGAAGGCTGAGTCAACCTTGAGCCGGTGAGATTAGAACCGCCGAACTGCAGATAACAGTCAGCTGAAGTGGCCTGCAGTACTGCACCCTAACCACTGCGCCATCTCGGCTCAGGATATCCCCAAACCCAATTAAAATGAACAATGACACATTTTTTAAAAAAGAATTCAAATTAAAATTAACAATAATCAATACTTTGATTTGTTTTTGTTCAGGCCAGGCTGGCTTGCTGGAAAAGCCAACTTTTTAGGGCGCGTCGGAAGGACCGGAGGTCGGGGATTATACGAAGCTCCGGGGGCAGCTCATTCAACCTCCCAAGACAATAGAAATACTAAAAACTGAGGGAATATTTCTAACCCTTCCACTATTTGTTCCTCTTTTTTTTATTTTCTTCAGACTAGAGATAAGGGGCCAAAACAGATGCATATAATCTTTCTTTCAAACTGAGCATTTTTGAATATTGGGACAAGTCCTTTGCCCTCCCTTAAGCGGTGACTATCTTTCAGTTCCTGGAATCTCTCAGAAATTCCTTAGCACCATCCTACAGTTGGTATGCCTAGCTTGAGGCTTTACACTAGCAGTTGCATTCACAAAACACACATTTTCATCAGAGACCAAGTATCTCAAGTAAAGACAGTGCAACTATAAATTAAAATCCAAACAGGCAAATCTTCTAATGCTTGTATAGTCAAAGGTAGCAGGATCACATTGCATAATTAGTTATAAAAGCACCAGCAGGAACTCCTCACAATTGAAAGATTCAGGTTATAATAAAAAAAAAAGGTATCTAGCTATAAGAAATGGGAAACTTTTCCTCCATAATATTTGAGTCCCCTCAAATCTGAAGCTGAGAGAGAAGTCAGCAGCAGTGGCAGATTCTTCATTTCGGCTACTTTTGATGAAATCACAAAATTTTGAGTTTGTAAAGAAGAAACAATAATCATATCCCCGCCATTTTTCAAAATTAAGCTGCAGAATTTTCTATAACTCTGCAGTGATAATCTGGACAAAAATATAATGACTTTTGGGATGTGCCTAAAATGAGTTTGAATTTTCCAAGAATTTATTCTTTTTGAAATACCCAAGTTGAGTCATATGAGCCAAGCACTTCTTTATTTATGTTAATCTACCTATATTAAGCTGAGAACAAGACCAGAGTTACATTTGTATTATATCTGGGTATACTCAAGCTTTAAACAACTTGATAGTTTCCCTGGGTTCATATCTTGCACTAATGAAACCATAACTTGGTTAATTGGATTTGCCATACAAGAGTGCGATTTGCTAACACAATTATTGCAGCTAACCAATTTGTATAAGCTAAGATACTTTGATTTAATCAACAGCCGAGGTAAAAAAATTCTGGTGTCAACTCACTATAAAGAAACCAAATCTCAGTGTAGTTAAAAATTATTCCTTTCTTTAAAAAGGATCCTGGCTTAAAACATACATATACACATTCAAAACTGAATACTGAACCTTTTCCCATGATCTTGATCAGAATGGTCTACATCTGGTTTCACCGTAGAAGCTTTCCTTTCCCGGGGAACCTTGAAATATAAAATGTATCAATTAATTTATTAAAAGGACATTAACTAAGCCTGGTTTTTTTTAGGATATTAACAATGACCGGAATACAGTGTTATCACAACTACTTTTTAAAAGCATAAGTATTTGGCTCGGAGACATCAGCTGAAAACCATCAGTCTTGTTTCAAAAGCTAACAACTTCAGAATTGCTTTATCAATCAAATAGGAGATTATGGCCACGGCGTTCTATTTTAAGTTTAACCTTTGCTTTTTAAGACATGATACAAATATTGTAGAAATTCTACAGTCTAAAAAAAAAAAGATTGCAGCTTTCGTAAGCGTGAAGTAGATCATTCGTACTTTAACAACTTTTTTTTTTTTTTAAACAAAGCAATTTGCTTGCTTTGTATCCTCCAGCATGGAAATCTGCTGTATCAGCAACACTTTTGCATCCAAACATTTTTGTTTGCTAAACACAAACCATATAAAACGACCGTGGGAACGCCCTCTTTAAGCAGCTGACTACTTGTCAAAAAGGCAAGAATGTTGTACAAAATGGCTTTAAGCGCAACTTAGCAAATCAGAAGGGTGTGTGTATGTGTGCAGTCCTGCGTGAGTCAAGAAGCCCTGGAAAAATACAGATTCGACTGTCGGCAGTGTTTGTTCGCTTGTAAGTCAACCATAAGCCCACCTTCGGGAGTCCTTCGGGATTGGGCGGCCTATAAATTTATTAAATACTAATACTAATACCTTGGAAGGCTATCATAGTCAGGACATAGAATTTTCAGGTTAGTCTATGTATTTCAGGAATTCTGTGTTGAAACTCCAGGTCCAATAGAGCAGGGGTCTCCAACCTGGTTCCACCACAAAACCGCGGTAGACTAAAGCGCGCTCGACGAAAGCGCGTACGTGACGTCATCACAGCGCGACGAAAACACCACGCTGTGAGCGGTAAACTTAAAATTAACGCGTAAATCTAAACCTAACCCCCCCAAACCTAACCCTAAACCTAACCCTAAGCCTAACCCTTAACCTAACCCTAAACCTAACCCTATACCTAACCCTTAACCTAACGCTAAACCTAACGCTAACCCTTAACTTAACCCTAAACCTAACCCTAACGCTTAACGTAACCCTAAACCTAACCCTAACCCTTAACCTAACCCTAACCCTTAACGTAACCCTAAACCTAACCCTAACGCTTAACGTAACCCTAAACCTAACCCTAACCCTTAACCTAACCCTAACCCTTAACGTAACCCTAAACCTAACCCTAACGCTTAACGTAACCCTAAACCTAACCCTAACCCTTAACCTAACCCTTACCTTTACGTGAATCGGCTTGCTTTAAAAGCGCTTTTTAAAGCGCCCTTTTTTCTCCGCGGTCGTATTTGTCGCGCTGCTGATGACGTCAGGTACGCGCTTTAATCGGGCGCGCTTTAGTGGACTGCGGTTTTGACGGGTCACGCTCCAACCTTGGCAACTTTAAGACTTGTGGACTTCAACACCCAGAGTTCCTCAGCCAGCAAAGCTGGCTGAGGAACTCTGGGAGTTGTAGTCCACAAGTCTTAAAGTTGCCAAGGTTGGAGACCCCTGCAATAGACTCTTAAAAGATGGTGATGGTGAGATGGTGATGATAGTGGCGGTGGTAGTGATGATGAGAGGATGATGACAATGACGGCTACATCACTGAATCCCTAAGAATTCTTGGCAGTTTACAGAGAAGACACATCAGAAACAATATGCGCAATCATCACACATACGCATAATAGCCACGCATATACACTGCTTTGATTTAATAGACAAAACACTGTAAAATAAAATTAACCAAACCAAACCCAAATGAAATAAAAGCCACAAACGCCTTCACAACAGCTCTCTTCAGTCTGGCAATTAGTTCTGAAGAGAGATCACTACTCGGCTTATAACCCTAGGGAGGAGAGGAAAGGAGGTAATAGTTAAGGTTCCCCTGTCCAGTTGCGTCCCACTCTAGGGTGAGGTGTTCCCCTATTTATATGCCGCCCGGAATCCTTCGGGATTGGGCGGCATATAAATTTTGATAATAAATAATATTTAGGTCTTAATAGTAACACGAGGCTGAGAGAAACCCATACGGTTTACTGTTGCTAACCCCTGCGTGAAGAAAGCGAAATAAATTCAAGCCGTCCGAGCTCCCATGAGCTACCTTGTAGTAGTCGTACAAGAGGCCCAATGCAGCTGCGCTGTCCTCGTCCCCGTTGATGCTCATCATAGCTTTGGTAGCTGCTGTAAGGGGGTTTTCAAGAAAGGACTTCCAGGCTTCATCCTCACTAGTGTATGGTCGCCTTTGGGAATAGAGGGTTTCATTCTGAAGAACCAAGACAGGCCTTTTGCTTGAGAAAGAAAGAGAGAGAGAGAGAGAAGAGAGAGAAGAGAGAGAGATTGAACAAAGTACAATTACAAAGAAGTTGAACACAAACTTTGATTGGCATCCAGAAGGTAAAGCACTTCCACCACCCATTAAAGTTGTGTGTGTCAGACAACAGTGCTCTTGTTGCCGGTTCCACCACAAATGCGCGAACAACAAAAGCGCGCCTGACTAAACCACGGTGACAAAACCGCGCCGACAAAACCACGCGACGAATGAGCCCTGAAGCGCGCTGACAAAACCGCGCCGACAGAAGCGCGCTGTAACGTAACCCTAAACCTAGCCCTAACCCTAACCCTAACCCTAACCCTAACCCTAAACCTAACCCTAAACCTTACCTTAAGTTAAATCGCGCTTCTGTCGGCGTGCTGTTGTCGGCGTGCTTTTGACGTCGCAGTTTTAGTGCCGCGCTTTTGTCGGCGCGCTTATGACGTTAGCGCTTTTGTCGGGTCACGCTTGTTGCCAATGACCACGCTTAACATGAATCTAGAAGAAGCAGGTTGTCCTACCTGCTAAGCCATAATGGTCAGATTCAAACTTACTCAGAACAAACCACATTATGACTTAGGATGAAATGTTGGATGACAATCTGAAGGGTACCCATTATCTGACCCATTATCGTCAACTGACGTAGGCTGGTTTGATTCACCGCTCAAAATACACAAACAACCACAACTTTCTGTAAGCTGTGCACATCTATTAAATTAATAGCTCACATCTTCTTGGCCTGGATCAATTTATTCTGTAGCAAAAGGCCCCAGCACACAAACTAAGACACTCACAGACTGTTTCTCAGCTATGCAATTTGACGTTCAACTTTATTATTACACAACATACAGTGTTACTAGCCCAATTCTAGGGCCGTGAAACTGTAACTTTCACATGCGCTGGAATTTCAGGATTCCCCATCAGCCTTGGTCAGCCAAAATTTGGAGAAAGTTTAGAATATTGAAGGGCTTTACAACCTGTTGTAAGCTCAAAAATTGATTTGGTCTTGGAATGAGCCACTGATGAATATCAGATTGGGCCATGACAGAAAGAGAAATGTAATGTCATTATTTAGGTGTGATGCAGTTATATGATTATCCCCATTATAATTGAGCATTTTCCACTTTGGCTTATTAAAATTTCAAGTTTGGTGACATTTTCTGAAGGAGTTCTGCTTACTGTACCCAAATGAGAAGGACAGATAGCGCTAGGACCTTGCTTGCACACCTCTGACTTAGAGATTTCTTATGTGCTTTAAGGATGTAAGGACCTGCTGGTATCTGCCTGACATCAAATCAGATAATTAGCCAAGGCCTCCCAGTCATCCCTGGGGATTTGAGCTACAGGTAGATAACAGGTATAAAACCTAGCTGGAATTTAATATGTAAGAGACATTTGTTTTTACAATAAATTATTATCTCCCATTAAGCTTAAAACTTAAAGTCAACACATTTATAGAAACAAGTCCAGAGGAGTTAATTGTTGTAGAACAAGTAATGCCAACTTGAAAAGCAAAAGGCAAACAGACAAACACCTCTATTTTAAAAATATCAACTTGATTTCTATGTTTTGGAGAGATTCTCAAAGCTTTCTCTCATCTATTGAGAAGAGGCCCCCAACCTTTGGGGCACCAAGAACCGGTTGAATGGAGAAAGTTTTTTCTGTGGACTGGAGGGGGATGTAGTTTTTCTTGGTGCCTGCATCCCAGCGATGGGCTTTGCTTGTTTTCGTGAACCAGTGCCAGTCCACAGACGGGGGGTTGGGGATCCCTGAGCTAGAACACAGCAATTCAGAGCTACCTATAGTCTCACCTGTGCTGGATACATTCGGAAATCTCCTCTAGCCAACAATCTTCCCCCTATCAATTCAACTTGTGTCTAAAACAGTGTGAAAGGCAACACCAATATGATATGATCATTTTTGCCCTCGAAATCCACATTTCGGTTCCAATTCAACTGAGATTTTCCATTTTTGGCGTCTCGGTTGGATTAAACTCTCTTTATTTCTTATTTCAGCATGCACACTTATTTATCTATTTATTTGATTTCTATAGCTATCCAGAATCAAGATGATTATGATGGGCAGCTATAGAAATCGAAGGAATGAACGAATAAACAAACATACAAATTAGGTGCGTAGAAGGAAACTTGCACAGAGCAATACTGACTATCTACAAGGCTTTCTTTGGCTTAGTAAATGTGTTAAATATTCAACATATTTTTAAAGGTAATTTCTAAAATGCTGTTTATCCAATATCTGCTTTGTCCCTAACAGATGAGATAATGCTGCTTGAGCTGGCTTTAAACCAGTTAAAACACAGTTTGTCCTTGAGCATGCACAAGATTTAGTTAACATTTAAGACAGAATCAAGAGTTTCGCTTCATACCGTATATTTCTGGAAGGGCTGGAACCACATGTAAACATAAGATACTATCAGTCCTTGAAGCCCAAGTAGCAGAAACCTACAAAGGACACTCTTTTGTCAATCACTGATGTTGGGAGGGACCTATAATTTCCACAATACCAAACCAATAGTTCCCAAACATCTAAATGCCATCTGGCTGGAGAAAATGGATATCAAATAAGGTTCTACATTTAGGCAAGAAAAACGAAATGCACAGGTACAGTATATGTGATACCTTGCTCAATAGTAGTAACTGTGAGAGGGATCTTGGAATCCTAGTGGACAGCCATTGAAATATGAGCCAGCCGTGTGCAGCAGCTGCCAAAAAAGCCAACACAGTTCTAGGCTGCATAAACAGAGGGATAGACTCAAGATCCCATGAAGTGTTAATACCACTTTATAATGCCTTGATAAGGCCACACTTGGACTATGGCATTCAGTTTGGTCACCACAATCTAAAAAAGATGTGGAGACTCTAGAAAGAGTGCAGAGAAGAGCAACAAAGATGATTAGGGGACTGGAGGCTAAAATGTATGAAGAACGGTTGCAGGAACTGGGTATGTCTAGTTTAATGAAAAGAAGGACTAGGGGAGACATGATAGCAGTGTTCCAATATCTCAGGGGTTGCCACAGAGAAGAGGGAGTCTATTCTCCAAAGCACCTGAGGGTAGATCAAGAAGCAATGGGTGGAAACTAATCAAAGAGAGAAGGAACTTAGAACTGGGGAGAAATTTCCTGACAGTTAGAACAATTAATCAGTGGAACAACTTGCCTCCAGAAGTCATGAATGCTCCAACACTGGAAGTTTTGAAGAAGAGATGTTGGATAACCATTTGTCTGAAGTCGTGTAGGGTTTCCTGCCTAGGCAGGGGGTTGGACTAGAAGACCTCCAAGGTCCCGTCCAACTCTGTTATTCTATTCTATTCTCACTCTTCATCACATATGTCCCTTTTTTTAGAAAGGATAAAATGTGGCCCAGATGATATAATTGTTGGTTTTATAATTCACTGAATAGCCATTTCCACAAAGTACTCACACTAGATTCTACATCAACTTGCAGAGTAATAATATCAAGAGGAATACCACGAGGCTCCAGCTGTCCAAACTTTATATTAACGACCTGTACCCAGATGATTAGCGAATTTTCAGATGGCCCAACCTAGAAGGGGTTAACAATTTAGAAGAGGAAGAAGAAAGACTTAGTCAGACTTGGACAATGGGCCAAAACAAACAAGACTGAACTTAATTGGGAGATTTGCGAAATCCTAAAGCTAGGGAGTGAAAAGAAAGGGTATAAGTATAGGATGGGGAGTACCTGGCTTGGTATAGTAGCATATTTGAAAAATAACTGGGTGTTCTGTAGAAGATTGTAAGTTGAACATGAGCCAATAGTTGTGATGAGGTTGCAAAGAGAGCAAATGCTATTTTGGATTATATTAACACAGAGTCCAGAAACAGAGCATAGAGCACAGGAAGAAATTGTCCCAAACTGCTCTGCTTTGCTTAGATAACATTGGAATAGCACGTTGTTCTTGGCACTGCAGTCTAAAAGGGACATAAATACATGAGGGAATTCAGAAAAGGGCAACCAAATTGATGTGAGGATGGGAAATCAAGTTCCGCAAGGAACATGTTTGCCTGCAGGAGAGAAGACGGAGGGGAGGTATGACTGTAGACTTCAGGTTGTCATATTGAGGAAGAAGTAAAATTGTTGCAATTAACCTGTGGTGGCAATCAGGGGTGGGTTTCAGGCGGTTCGCGGCGGTCCCCGCGAACCGGTTGGTCGGCGAACCCGGAAGTAAGTAACTTCCGGGAACGCCGAAGGATCCACCCGCCCGCCCGCGTTTCTTACCCGGTTTTGACGAGTTCTGCGCTTCCACGCATGTGCAGAACGCATACAGTGCCTGCGCGATTCTCCAGGAGCAGCTGGAGCATCGCACAGGCGCTAGTACGCATGCGTGCACTGCGCGCGTGCACGAGGACGCCGCCGGCCCCGTTCCAACCGAACCGGTTGGAACGGGGCGAGAAACCCACCCCTGGTGGCAATGATCAGAACCAATGGCTCGAACCACACAGATTTAAGCTCTATATTAGGAGGAGTTTCCAGCCAATCAAAGCGAACAGCCAGCACAACAGCCCATTTCATGGACCGGTCTATTCTCCTTCACGGAAGCAGTTGAGAGACTCTTTGTGCAAAGTCCTTCAACAGTGAGGCAGAATAAAATAACCTCTGAAGTCCTTTCCAATTCTACCGTTCAAACTTTCAGATTATAGAACAGAGAAAGCTTTATTTACTCTGGGCTACAATTTATGTTCGAGAAGGCCAGAAAATCGCCTAGGTTTCTCTGAAGTTTTCAATCTGGATAGAATTTATTTCTAGGGGTGGAAGCCAGTCAGAGGTGGGTTCCTACCGGTTCGCACGAGTTCGGTAGAACCGGTTCGTCAAATCTACCAAACCGGTTAGAAGAGGTTCCACCAATGGACCCAGAAAGCAGGCCACACCTACAGAAGAGGTTCCGAAAATTTTTGAAACCCACCACTGAAGCCAGTAGTAGTCTCCACTGCTCCATGGGGCAATCGTGGGGGATTTCACACAGGATATATTTTTCTCCCACGTTACTTACATAGTATTTTCATGAAAATTCTCAGCAGAGCTATCTAAAAAACTGAGGCATGGTGTAATATTCACTATTCTATTTCAGCAAATCCCAAATGAAACAATGGATTAAATAGTATCTTAAATCACTGGCCAGATGGATTAAGCCAAATTATATAACCTGGTGAAAGGTATATAGCCTAAATCACTTTGGGATTTATCACCATTCCTGAAAATCCAAATAATGCCTTTCAAGCAATATATTTTTCCCACCTTCATCTGATTTACCATCTGTGCCATTGGTGGGATTCAAATATTTTTACTACTGGTTCTCTGGGTGTGGCTTGATGGACGTGGCAGGGGAAGGATACTGTAAAATCTCCATTCCCACCTCACTGTAGCAATAGCAATAGCAGTTAGACTTATATACCGCTTCATAGGGTTTTTAGCCCTCTCTAAGCGGTTTACAGAGTCAGCATATCACCCCCAACAATCCAGGTCCTCATTTTACCCACCTCAGAAGGATGGAAGGCTGAGTCAACCCTGAGCCGGTGAGATTTGAACAGCCAAACTGCTGAACTGCAGTCAGCTGAAGAAGCCTGCAGTGCTGCATTTAACCACTGCGCCACCTCGGCTCTTATAGGGGAAGGATACTGCAAAATCCCCATTTCCTCCTGATCACCTGGGACTCGGGAGGCAAGGAATAGATGGGAGTGGGGCCAATCAGAGGTGGCATTTACCGGTTCTCCGAACTACTCAAAATTTCTGCTACTGGTTCTCCAGAACTGGTCAGAACCTGCTGAATGCCACCTCTGATCTGTATACTCTTCTGAAAAAGGTTTTGTCCTATTAAAAATCCACAGGTAACATCTAGAACAGGCTACTTTAGTGTTTCTCAACCTTGGCAACTTGAAGATGTCCGGACTTCAACTCCCAGAATTCCCTAGCCAGCATTCACTGGCTGGGGAATTCTGGGAGTTGAAGTCTAGACATCTTCAAGTTGCCAAGGTTGAGAAACACTGGGTGACTGCTCTTAAAAAGAGCAGAGATATTTTATTTAGTCCATTTAGTTGCGCCCTGAGTCTCTCAGGAATAGGGCGGCATACAAATTGAATAAACTCAACTCAACAAGTACTGTCTTCAAAATCCATATTTTACAAGTCCTAAAGTAGCTAAAAATTTAATTCCATGATGAAAGTCTTAAGTTCTAGTGGTTACTTTTTAAAATACTATGCAGAGATCTGGCTTTGAAGGGTGACTTGGAATGCGTGTGGGTGTTTCACATCAAGCAAGTCAGCATTTCCTTAAATCAAAAGCATATTTTCCTGGGATTGTATGCAGTGGTGGCTTGCAAATATTTTCACTACCGGTTTGGGGGCGCTCCTGTCTGCGCTTGCGCACCCAAACTTCTGCACATGCGCAGAAGCATCCGGGCGGGTGGGCAGGGCCTCCTGCCGCCACTACTACCGGTTCAGCCAAAACCAGGCCGAACCCGGAGCAACCCACCACTGATTGTACGTCTGCCACCGTCTGTGCCCCGTGGGAAGAGTCAGTTTCTTTAAGTAGCTGCTGACAGGTGCAAGGTGTATTCCAAATCACCTTTTCTCCTTTAAATAAGCACAGCTCTAAAATCTTTATTATGTGGGACCATGACATTATCCAGTCTCCTTTCTGCTACATTATCCTGTCTGGACATCTATTTGTTTTATGAGTCACATCAAATATATTGAAATGGTGTCTTCGTTGGCTGAAATTAGACCGGCATCACCAAGACAGGGTTTTTTTCTAACAGCAGAAAGGGTAGGCTAGAAATGGGGTGTACTTTAAGCAGACTCACTGACCAGTTGTTAGCAACTGACAACATCAGACAAGACCTTGATTCCGCCAGGTAAATGCAGTTTCGTTTCGTTTATTGCTTTTGTATGCCGCCCACTCCCGAAGGATTCCGGGCGGCTCACAATGAAACGGGGGAGGGGATAAATAAGACAATACAAACAATATTAAAATACTCAACAGTCACAATTGAAGCGGGGCTGGATGCTTCAACAGCCCCCAACCTGCCGGAACAGCCAGGACTTGGTAGCTTTACGGAAGGCCGGGAGGGTGGTAAGGGTCCGGATCTCCATGGGGAGCTCGTTCCAGAGGTCCAGAGCAGCAACAGAGAAGGCTCTCCCCCGGGGGGTCATCAGCCAACATTGGCTGGCAGATGGAACCGAGCCTGTGTGATCGAATCGGTCTTTGGGAGGTAATTGGCAGGAGGCGGTCTCTCAGGTACCCAGGTCCAATGCCATGCAGGGCTTTATAAGTAATGACTAGCACCTTGAAGCGAGTCCGGAGACCAATGGGCAGCCAGTGCAGCTCGCGGAGGATAGGTGTAACGTGGGTGTACCTGGGTGCACCCACAATCGCTTGCGCGGCTGCATTCTGGACTAGCTGAAGTCTTCGAACACTTTTCAAGGGCAGCCCCAGGTAGAGCGCATTACAGTAATAAAGTTGTTGCTTTCTGTCAGTCCTCTTTCTCTACTAATTCCTTTGCCTGCCTAATTTCCACCTTGATCTATTATATGATCAAACTAAAATTCTACTTGCTTCTGAAGCCAAGGCAAGTGCATCATTTACAGGTTGTTCTGCTATATTTAATGGGACAGTTAAGATTACCCAGTTGCTCTTTGATGTCCTTCATCTGGAAGCTCGGCCCATACAGTCACCAAGGATTCCCAAAATGTGTGAGTCGTTCTCTGCAACACTTTCTACTTAATTCCCTTCCTTATCCTCTAACAAAGAGTCATGAATAATATGCATGATTTATCCAGCAGATTAAAGTTGCCCTCATCTACATAACAACCACCCAGTGATTAGTAGATGTTGCATCAAGATTATGCTCCTGCTCAGAGTCTCCTATCTTCCTATGCGAGCTGCTGCAGTTCAATAACAAATTTAGGATTAATTCGGTCCAAACAGTACAGGACAGTTTGATTATTCCTACTACTTCAACAAGAAAGCCATCCATTCCCCAAAAGACGCCTGCATTATAAAATATTTTGATGGACGCTTGTCCTCCAAATAGGTATAGTCGAAAATGCATTTTAACCAGAAAGTCTTGGATTTAAGAACTCTCCGACACCAAGAGCTGTGGTGGCTCAGTGGTTAGAATGCAGTACTGCAGGCTACTTTTGTTGACTGCCGGCTGCCAGTAGTTTGGCAGTTCGAATCTCACCAGACCCGGCTCAAGGTTGACTCAGCCTTCCATCCTTCCAAGGTCAGTAAAATGAGGGACCCAGATTGTTGAGGGACAATAGGCTGACTTTGTAAACTGCTTAGAGAGGGCTGTAAAAGCACTGTGAAGCGGTATATACCGTATATACTCGAGTATAGGCCGACCCGAATATAAGCCGAGGCACCTAATTTTACCACAAAAAACTGGAAAAGTTATTGACTCGAGTATAAGCCTAGGGTGGGAAATGCAGCAGCTACCGGTAAATTTCAAAAATAAAAATAGACACCAATAATGTTTTTGAATATTTATTTCAAAGAAAAACAGTAAACTAGCGGTGTATTCAATGAAATACTTCACTCACCTCATGATGCTAATGTCCCGCTGTGATGATGATGTCCCGTGCAGCCGCGGGAGCGATGTCCCGCCTCCTATGACACACGGCACAGTGATTCCTATCATTGGATCACTGTACCAGAGGAGGTGGGACATCGCTATGTGGCTGCTTGCCATAACAAGGAGGAGGTGGGACATCGTTGCAGAGCGGCAGGAGGGGGAGGAAGGGGAATCGTAAGACAGCCCTGCATTACATTAGAACGTGAGGAGGGGGGATGGTGCGGTGCGCGCTGCGTGGCAAACTGAGACAGAGGGAGGGGAAACTCACAGGGGCACTGGGCCATTCACGAGTGTCACCCAGCGGCATGGCCCCGCCCCTTTTTCTCCTCCATTTCGGGCAAATTTTTCACTGACTCGAGTATAAGCCGAGGCGGCTTTTTTCAGCCCAAAAAGTGGGCTGAAAAACTAGGCTTATACTCGAGTATATACAGTAAGTCTAAATGCTATTGCTATCTGTAAAGTTACTATTGGCTGACACTACAGATATTCACTTATATGGTTTAATAGTTTAAATTAAACAAAACACGTCGGTGAAAACGGTGAAAAAGGACCTTTGAGAAAACCGTGACTTGGATGACTGAGAATCTCCATAGTCATTTAAACAAAATATGGTTTCTTTAATGAACCAGAGCTGAAAGGGTGGGGAGAATATACACTGTACTAAAACAGCTCTTATTGTGGTTTAGTGAAATAGGTGAAGCACAATCTCTGTAGCATATGGAAGAGCACGCCAAGATATCTAAGAAGCCAATGAAGTGTCTTCCTGTTGTTGGAAGGCTAGGAAGAGCTGTAAAAGGTTCTATTAGGGGAGATTCTACCCAAAGCCACCTTAGTTTTCTCGTAGTGTTTCGGTTTTTTAGTCCTTCACCTCTTTTCCAACTACTTCTGCTTAAGGTAGAACAAATTTCATCCAACACCTCAGTCAGAATCAGGCTTTGGATGTGAGTTTCTTACAGTAGTGATTTAAAAATGTGCGAAATTTCGCAAGTTCAATATTTCTGCATAATACGACCTAAAGCAGTGGCTTCTGAACCTTTTCTTCACCACGGGCCTCCTTTAAATATCTTTTGTGGCCACGAACCATGGCCACAGACCCCCAAGACTTAACTCAAGTTTTAAATCATAACATTTCTTCAAGCTTTCACAGACCCCCGTCACGACATCATGCCCCCCCTCCCAAGGGGTCCGAGGATCACAGGTTGAGAACTGGTGACCTTAAAGGATAATCTGTTCTCCACACAATTCTCAACATTAGATAAAGTCAACCCAATTAAACAAACGAGTCAAAAGGATCGTACTTATTCATTTCTGGGTAAATTATTATGAGATTTGACATAGATATTTGTAAGATGGCCTAGTTAGTAGCAGGGGAAATTATGATCAGATGGTGTTTTTCCCTAAAAAAATAATGGCCCTGTAATTTGGTCTCAACTGGCAGAGCCCCCCCAAATTATACCATTGCTAATATATATAAAAAAAGGCAAAACTCTAACTACATGTTTTCTGTATCATTCTCATTGCATCACCCCCAAATAAAATCCTCAAAATGCCTTAAAGCTAACCTAGCTCTGTTTAAAAGGAGTGTAGAAAGAATTATCTCTAGAGCTATCAACAAATCCCAGGGTTTGGCTGTAACTCAATCTCTGAATAAAACGGCAGGTTCTTTTAGGAAAATGAGACCATGTTTTCTTTTTCTTTTTTAAAAAAAAAGCCCTCAAAAATGTGTATATTTTTGACAGCTGTCCTGTGTCAAGTTTTAAGTTCTGACTGGCAGAGTGAACTAGCCATACAATGCTAAAAAGCATTTGGCAAGAACTGCAAATAAATCCTCTATTGTGCTTGTAATTACTTCATAAAGTACCCGTTTGTTTTCTGCTTGAATAATTTGCAAAAAAAAAAAGATAGCAAAACATTACAGCAGCAATGCATTACAGGGATGAAGTAGTTATAATACAAAGGTTCTTCAGATGATAAAAGTGTTAGGACCTTTTTTTTTTTTTTTTTTTGGAGTCATGCTTGCATAGAATATAGAATATGGAATTATGTCTTTCCCCAGACATAGTGAAATACAGTTCGCTATGTTCTGGGAAGGACATAATGAACTGAGGACAGTTCTAGTCAAAGCAGAGCCAGTAACCACGGTGGAAGGAAGAGCCATCAAAAGATTGGATTGGATTGGATTTATTACATTTATATGCCGCCCTTTTCCCCGAAGGGGATTCAGGGCGGCTCACAATTCAAGTCGGGAGGGGGGGTACAGACAGGGGATAAAAAAGACGAACATAACAATACACAATTTAAAAAACACACACAAGAACCATACCATACCATTCGAGGAGGGGGGCAAAAAGCTCTTTAGCCCCAGGCCTGTCGGAACAGCCAGGTTTTAAGGGCTTTGCGGAAGGCCTGGAGGGTGGTGAGGGTTCGAATCTCCACGGGGAGTTCGTTCCAGAGGGCCGGAGCAGCCACAGAGAAGGCTCTCCTCTGGGTAGTCACCAGTCGGCATTGGCCGGCGGATGGAATTCGGAGGAGGCCTAATCTGTGGGATCTAATGGGTCTTTGGGAGGTAATTGGCAACAGGCGGTCTCTCAAGTACACAGGTCCAATACCATGAAGGGCTTTATAAGTTACGACTAGCACTTTGAAGCGTATCCGGAGACTGATCGGTAGCCAGTGCAGCTCGCGGAGGATAGGTGTAACGTGGGTGTACCGAGGTGCGCCCACAATCGCTCGCGCGGCTGCATTCTGGACGAGTTGAAGTCTCCGAATACTCTTCAAGGGCTGCCCCATGTAGAGCGCATTGTAGTAGTCCAGTCCTGAGCTTTTGTCATTCCCCTCTGAACAAGAGGAGGATTTGAGATTGCCCACAAGTGCTCCCTTCAATTCCTCCTCATAAAGAGACTGCGTAAAGACAGAGGTCTCTGGTGGAGCTAGAGCCCTGGGGAAGGAGGAAATCACCATCTCGTTCAAACTGCAGTTGGTATCCTTGAAAGGATACTAAATCCACAAGTTTCCTTTTCTAATCATTTATGGACAATGTTAACTCCTTTGCAGCTGTTAGGAACCTTTGGTTTTCGACAAGTTTTACCGCATCAAATGAATTTCCTTCAAATCTTATGAAAGACATTTTAAATACATGTTTAAAGACTTGTATGGCTGTTTAGGGCAGTGTTTCTCAACCTTGGCAACTTGAAGATGTCCGGACTTCAACTCCCGGAATTCTGGGAATTGAAGTCCAGACATCTTCAAGTTGCCAAGGTTGAGAAACACTGGTTTAGGGAACAATTTTTAAAGAATCGATGGTCACACCTCCTTGATCAGAACTCTGTGAAGCTAAAACAGCCAAAGAAGAAAGATATTTATGGGTTTTGTTTTCCTTTTAAAACTTTTTAAAGCTCAGAACATTCTTGTTCATTTTTTTTTTGCCTACCAAAAAGTTTTAGCCCACCAGAGAGTTGCGTACACCAATCTATGACGTCCATTTAATTTTAGCTGTCTAGTATTTTTCCTTCCACCTAATGAGTATGGGTTAGGATTATTGATTGATGATTGACAGTTCCTCTGTGAATTTATGAACCCACATAATCACAACAAGGGATACCTCACCAATCAATTATCTCTGTGGTGGGCAAATACTTTTTAGACATATTTTAACACTAGTGGTTGGAGGGAGGGGAAGGAACAGGTGCCACTCCGAATATAAATAATGGCAGATAGCCATTTGAAATGTCAATCTCCCCCAGCAAACACTGGGAAACAAGAACACTTTAAAAGGTTGAGAGAACAAAGAGCCAAAATACAGAGAAGTTTGCCAAACAAAGACTGTTTAATTTGATGGTTCGATAAAGCAATCTCTGAGAATTTTAGAGATAATGAACTAAACAGAAGATTGTCACATTTGCAAAACCCTGAAAAAAGCAAATCGCTTTGATTGTCTGGTCTACTGAAAAATAACCACGCACCCAGTTCCCAAATTCTGCTTTGGAAAAAGACTACACAGAGAAGTGGTATTTCAGTAATAATAAATCTAAATGTATTGGCTTCACTTATGTGAATATGAGAAGAGGCATTTACAAATCGTGCACACATTAAATCTTGACAAACAGCACAGTTGGATTCGATCTTTAAAAACAACTTGGCCAATCTACATGAATTCTGTCAAGTCTTCCCTGCAATGTCTTTCGGTAAGGAAAACAAACAGAGCACCCTTAAAGCCAACAATTAAAAAGTATGATTAATAGAAGTTATTCTCCTTCTCTTATGCTGAAATGTCATTCTAATGCCTTACAATTTTAGAGCAGTTTTCCCAGTGATTTAATTACTGTCACTGGAAAATGTAGTCATTGCAAGATGAATTCCAGGATTCAGCATAACTACTCTAGTCTTAGACAGAAATCATTGGAGGTGACTTCAACAATACCTACAAACTACAGAGTAAGCCATATGTAGCCTGGTAGAGAGATTGATTGTTTTCTCACAGATGTTTCATTACACAAACTAGCACTGATGATGTTACCTAGTTTGGGTAATGAAACATCTGCAAAAAAAACCCAACCAAACTCATCTCAGAGAGCACCCAGGAGCCCTAATTTCAACCCCCAGTTACAAATATTCTCCTTTATTAATAAACCATATACAGTCACAATGGGATCCACTTTAGGTATGGATGAGTAAAACTACTGTGTAGCACCAAAAGGGAAAGAGGTACCTTGTCTTAGCTAAATCTGCAGGAAACTCTCCTCCAATTCTAGAAATCAAATATGCTCTTGTCATGAGATGTGTTATCCATACTACCACGCAACATTGCACTAGATAGAACAAGAAGCTTTTGCAGTGGCTGACCTCCAATTCTCAACAACCCTGCATGGTAACATATGGACGCGTGCAACTGAATGCAACTAAAGTTGCAAAGAGAAAGACATCCACGTTGCATTGACAGCTCGATGAAATCCATGTTGCAAAGTAGGAAGGAGGAGAGGATGCCAGCATCCATACAGATTCAGTTTTGGAGCAGCAATACACTCTCAAAATCCTTGCATGGCCAGATGGCTATTGAAACATCAAATTAGATATAGAACTTGGGAGCCCAAAGAATGACAGCTTTCTATCTGCAGTAGTGTTCTGTCCCCAGAGCCAGAACAAGCAGTGATGCATTCTCAAAAGGTCTCTCTATAAATATTGTATGTATGTGTATGTATGTGTATGTGTGTACACAGACACACACACACATGTGTGTGTACATACATACACTTTATTTATTTATCAGCACATATACAACATATATATATATATGTTTATTTATCAGCACAATAAAAACATATATATATATATATATATATATATATATATATATATATATATATATATATATATATATATATATATAAAAAAAATCAATCAATATCATAATGGCTAAGACGTCTGCCTAAGATGCAATACACCACAGGTTCGAATCCCAGTAAGGCTATGGCTAGCTGATGAGAGCTAAATAGCTTGAAATAGATCTATACTAGTCTCCCTTTATTTATTTATCAGCACAAATATAACACAAATATAACAAAGGCAACAGTAAAAATATTGGGTTTCTGTTGTGATGGACTCTTGTGACGAGCCGATTGACAGATAATGGAAGCAGTTAGCTTCCTCCCTTAATTGGGGCATACCAGGGGTTGTGACACTATATATATATATATATATATTTGTTATATTTGTGCTGATAAATAAATAAAGGGAGACTAGTATAGATCTATTTCAAGTATTTAGCTCTCATCAGCTAGCCATACCCTTGCTGGGAATCGAACTAGACAGCTATACATACATACATACATACATACATACATACATACATACACACACATATACATACATATACATACATACACATACATACATACATACATACATACAATCCTAGCCAAAGATCTAAGAAGCATCTCTATGAACCTGCCTTCCATAAATTTCCCTTTCCCAAAAGATGCAGCCTTCTATCTTTATCATGGAACACATAATTTTTTAAAAAAAATTAAAAGAGTTATTTCACCATATGCTGCCAGAAATGAAGCAAAAGTATTATTAAAGCGGTTCTTAAATCCACCTTGCATGCAATCAGTCCAAAAAGCTAATCCCCGAACTTACATAGCCATTCTTTTATCACAGGTAATAAAGGGCACAAATGCTTGAAAACAGACATACTAGAGTCACCGCACACAAAAATAAAATCCTGGCTAGATGAGATTACTTATCACTTTATATGTTTTTACCCATGCACATATAAGGTCATTTTAAAAACAAGAAGAGCAAATTACCTGGACAAATCCACCTTCCCTAGAGAGTGACTTTCATAAAAATCCATTAGTGTTTTGTTTTTTCCTCCCCCCCTTCAGCAAGGCATTAAGAGGCGTCTCTTTGATATCCACGGAATAAGCCTGCACATCAGGGCCTACTGGAACCTCAAGTCTCAAGGCTCAGCAAAATCTTAAATCAACAGCATTCAAAGCAATTAACACCAAAGTAACGATGCCCCAGTTAAGGCGGCTCTCCCATTGCCCAGCCCTTGTCCTCATCTTCAAAGGAGGAGGAGGAGGAGGAGGAAAAAAAATATGCACAGCCCTTCATTAAGTTTCTGCACTAGATAAATCGGTCAAAGGGACAGCCCTGGGCAAGGCGAAGGCTCATGGTTAGAGCCAACCTCCAAGTGGACATTATTTTTCTTCTAGTCCTTTTTGGAAAGTGGGGATCTTAAGCTCCTCCTGAGCGACAAGGGATTATTCATCACACTCAACATTTAAAGAGGCAGTGGTGGAGAAGATGGGGTGGGGTGGGGTGGGGAGATGACAAACCCCTGGGCATGGGTGTCAGGTTTCAAAGGCAAGCTCTTCTCAGCCATGGCTCCCAGTGGAAAGAGCCCACAATCCACAATCCCAAAAAAAAGCCACTTTGGCAAAAGTCAACCCAGAACATTAGAAGGCAGAGAGAATCCAAAAGCCATTCCACTCCTCCACTCCAAGCCTCCCTTGCTGTTGTGGCTTCTGCCTTGGGGGCAACTGTCCCAGGCAGCGCTTTCAAATTTCAGAGCGGGATTCGTTTTGCAAACTCAATCCGGATCTAGGCGAAGTTGACCACCTGTCCAAACCCACGTCGGATTCCCTTAGAGAGAAGACGGCGGCTCCCCTTAACGCGCTCTCTTCCTTGTTGAATCTCAAGAAGGGCTGGGGTGTTTATCCTTAGCTCGATTTCTTAGCAGTGATCAGGTCAACATACACAAATACACACACAAACACACACACACACAAACACACACACAAACACACACAAAGACACACACACAAACACACACACAAACACACACACAAACACACACAAAGACACACACACAAACACACAAACAAAGACACACACAAACACACACAAACACACACACACAAACACACACACAAAGACACACAAAGACACACACACAAAGACACACACACACAAACACACACACACACACAAACACACACACAAACAGACACACCACACACAAACACACACACACAAACAGACACACACAAACACACACACAGAGACCCCCCCAGCACCGGCGCGGATTCTCGGCTTCAAATCTCGACGTCTCCGATCGCCACCGCCGGACCTCCAGGAGGATCTCTCAATTCTGTTCCAGTGACCCCGGCGGCTGTGTACGATGGGACTTGTAGTCCGACGCTGAAGGAAGACACCCCCCCTCCACCAGTTAAGGGACGCCCCACGTTTCAGAAACCAACCCGCAACAACCCCGATTTCTGGGGAGACTCGACGCCCCACCACTACCCGCCGCTGGAAGCGATTTGGGAGAGAGGGACGCGCGGGGCTGTCGGTTGTGTTAAAAACGGGAGCCGGGGCGCGGATTCCTGCGCAGGTGTTCGCGAGGAAAGGGAGCCCCACGCGGGGCTCGGCTTCCCCTCCACGTCGACGGGACGATTTTGAGGGGATCCGATCTGTTCGCCTGCCTATATTGCACCCCTCTTGAATCCGGGTCGACGGCCTCTTGGCTAATCGCTCGGCTAGGCTCGGTCTTTAACTAGGGAAGCCTAGTAGATCTTACGACGGGGCGGCGGCTGCTCGACCCCCTTGAAGCGGCTCGGATCGCTTGCGCCCCCCCAACCTGCGCCGTTAGTAGCCGCAATCCTAACCTGGGAGGAAAAAACCCAGGGGAGGAGGGGGGGGCGGAGTGTGGCCGAGGGGTAGTCGCACCGGTCGAACCTGCCCAGGCTCACCCCCTTTTTTCCTCCCCTTCCAGTCTGCCCAGCTCGATCACTTACTTGTCGTATTCTTGTGTCATGTCTGGCAGGCGGTGGGGGTGGCAGAACTGGCCCGGCTGGTTGGGACGGGGAAACTTGCCGCGGCCCAGGCGGAGTTGAAGGGAGGGGACGGGAGGAAGAGCCCAAGAAGAAGAGCAGCAGCCGCCGAGGGAAAAGATCGCCACGCAGATCGCCGCACAAACGGGTTTTGTCGGCTTTTCTCGCTCGCTCAGGTGGCTCCCGGGAGTCGCAGGTGGATTCGGAGCTCAGCCCCGGGCTCCCCATTGGCTGGAGACGAGAGGCAGGTGCCGGGTGGGTGGGAACGGCCGGACGAGCGACGCCCCGATTGGAGGAGGGAGGCGGAGGGGGGGCGTGGCCGAGCGGCGTGGCCGCGTTCTAAATTGGAACGTTGGGGAGAGCTTGTTACTTTCCCCACCGTTGCGCCGCGTTCTAAATTGGAACGTTGGGGAGAACTTGTTACTTTCCCCCCCACCGTTGCGCCGCGCTGGGCCGGAGGATCGCGGCGGATCCTCCACGGAGGTTCTCTGTCCACGTAGCGTGGTTGTGACGCAGCTTTCCCCGGCGGGGTTCGGGCTCCCCCTCGTTAACCTCCTTCGGTGCGGCCAAGGAGAAGAAAGGGCCAAATTGTGTAAACGCTCCTTAAGAAAGAGAGAAAAGAGACGCCCGTGATTGAAATCCTGGCTGCGGTTAAGAGACGCAAGATCGGAATGAGGATTTCAAGCAGTGTTTCTCAACCTTGGCCACTTGAAGATGTCTGGACTTCAACTCCCAGAATTCCCCAGCCAGCGAATGCTGGTCTTGGTGTCCTAAGCACTTGCTTAGTCTGCTGAATGGTTAATAGAACCACTGAGTGGAACTGACCAAAAACGGCAGATATGTGAGAAATACAGGATTGGAAATTTAAGATGACATCATCTGGATCCTCTCTTATAATTTTAGGAACAAGGCAGAGGATTTGCAGATTTGCACTTGGGTTGACAGTAGTTTATATTTGTGTAGAGAATGAGGAAAAAAAATGCTGCCTAGAAAGTAAGGAGTAAAATAATAACTTTTATAGAATGCTTTTGAGGCACCTCGTTTTCACTGTCTGATTAAATGAAACTCTCAACTCTCCTCCAATCAGAGACGCTGTGACTAAAGTGATGAGAAGAGCTCTTGAGACCCACTAATGAAGTGTTTCTCAACCTTGGCAACTTGAAGATGTCTGGACTTCAACTCCCAGAATTCCCCAGCCAGCGAATGCTGGTCTTGGTGTCCTAAGCACTTGCTTAGTCTGCTGAATGGTTAATATACCACTGAGTGGAACTGACCAAAAACGGCAAATATGTGAGAAATACAGGATTGGAAATTTAAGATGACATCATCTGGATCCTCTCTTATAATTTTAGGAACAAGGCAGAGGATTTGCAGATTTGCACTTGGGTTGACAGTAGTTTATATTTGTGTAGAGAATGAGGAAAAAAAAACGCTGCCTAGAAAGTAAGGAGTAAAATAATAACTTTTATAGAATGCTTTTGAGGCACCTCGTTTTCACTGTCTGATTAAATGAAACTCTCAACTCTCCTCCAATCAGAGACGCTGTGACTAAAGTGATGAGAAGAGCTCTTGAGACCCACTAATGAAGTGTTTCTCAACCTTGGCCACTTGAAGATGTCTGGACTTCAACTCCCAGAATTCCCCAGCCAGCATTCGCTGGCTGGGGAATTCTGGGAGTTGAAGTCCGGACATCTTCAAGTGGCCAAGGTTGAGAAACACTGATTTAAAGCGTATCCTAAGTGTGTCACTGGCAGGGATTTCGACGGGTGGGGATTTCTTTTGAGTCCGCGTGTTTGTTTCACTTGCCGGAACTAAATCGAAAACCTGTTCCCCGATTTCACTTTTATGGAGAATGCGGACACATTCTCTAGAATTATATTTAAACGTCCACTTTGCTGCCTTTACTGATGGAGGCATCTTGGAAACGCGTCTCCAATATCTCTATATCTATCTCTAAATCTATATTCTGGGTAATATTTTTTATTCGGGTAAAAACAGCCATGTTTTTGTGTGTGTGTGTGTGTGTGTGATTTTATAAATGTATGTATACACATATATACACATATATACACATGTGTTGTATTTGTGCTGATAAATAAATAAAGGGAGACTAGTATAGATCTATTTCAAGCTATTTAGCTCTCATCAGCTAACCATACCCTTACTGGGATTTGAACCTGTGCTGTATTACATATTAGGCAGTTGTGTTAACCACTAAGCCACAAGGTTCTCCTCCTTTATCAGCCGAGCCAGGGAAATAGGTATGTACTTAGCATCACAACCCCTGGTATGCCCAAATATGGGAGGAGGCATACTGCTTCCTTTCTCTGTCTATCGGCTCATCACAAGAGACCATCCAGACAGAAAGCCAATATTTTTACTGTTGCCTTTGTTACATTTGTGTTGTATTTGTGCTGATAAATAAATAAAGGGAGACTAGTATAGATCTATTTCAAGCTATTTAGCTCTCATCAACTAGCCATACCCTTACTGGGATTCGAACCTGGGCTGTATTACATATTAGGCAGATGTGTTAACCATGAAGCCACAAGGTTCTCCTCCTTTATCAGATGAGCCAGGGAAATAGGTAAATACATACCTATTTAGCTTAGTGGTTAACACATCTGCCTAATATGTAATACAGCCCAGGTTCGAATCCCAGTAAGGGTATGGCTAGCTGATGAGAGCTAAATAGCTTGAAATAGATCTATACTAGTCTCCCTTTATTTATTTATCAGCACAAATACAACACAAATGTAACAAAGGCAACATTAAAAATATTGGCTTTCTGTCTGGATGGTCTCTTGTGACGAGCCGATAGACAGAGATAGGAAGCAGTGGACTTCCTCCCATATTTGGGCATACCAGAGGTTGTGACACTAAGTACATATATACATATATATATATATACACATGTATGTTATATGTGTGTGTGGCATTTTATATATGTAGACACTCTGTAAACAAAACGCTTCCTCATATTGATTTCTATCTTAACCTCCCAATAAAATGGATTGGATAAGGTGATTTGCCCAAGGCAAATATCTTGATGATGGGTGGTTTTTTGAATGCAGATATTTCTTTTATCTCTACATTTCCTAGTACTGTAATAGGGCATTGAAATATGGGCAAGATCAATCACTAACGAAGGATTAAAATTATCAACAAAACATCAATAGGCACCAGCCTTTGAAAAGATAATGGGACATTTTTTTCCAGTGTTGCTGCTTGTATATTGACATACTAAAGTCTTGTTTACCAACTCCACTTCCCCACAATTTAGAGTTATCATTATGCATAACTACATATTTAAAATTTGAAACATTTACATTGACAGAGGAAACGTTTAATATTCAAATCACATATAAAACACACTTCAAATATTTAATAATAAAATCAGCAAACGTTACACTCCAATAGTAGAATAGTAATAATGAAGGAATCAAATAGGAGTAATTGTGCAACACTGTGTAACATTGCAAAAATGGCTTGGGGGGTGGGATTTTGTTGTGTAACATAAATTGATAGTGAAAATAAGACAAGATATTAAAAAAAAAGTGAACTGGTCATTGGAGATCCCAGTACGAAATAAAATCTTTGGAGAAAAAGATATACTTGTTTTGATTATATGATTTAAAATATAAGTCCAATGACGTATAGACATGGCAAAGGAATGCCTAGAATTCCAAGAACATGATTTATTCATTTGTTTACAATGAAAGATTGAATTAGTGAAGGGTACAGAGATGGTGAGAGATTCTAAATGTGGCCAAGATAATTTCTTGCGAATGTCAAGAGCGGATTTCAGGAAAGAAAAATGTACATGGAAGAAAAGTGAGAGAAATTAGCATACAAAGAGAGTTGAGGGAAGAGAACATTTGAATCCTTTATGAATCCTGTATGAAAAAGAGAAGTGACTCTCTCCACAGAATGAATGGAAGGGGATGTAAGGAAAGAGAATTTGGAGAGGTATATGAGTCAGAAGAAAAAGTATTGTACATCACAGACTGCATAGAAGTGTGAAGAGCTACAGGTAAGTTATGACACAATTAGGACCAGAATTTCTGTTATAAATCAGTGCAATTGTAAAGGGAATCATCATGTAACCAGACCTGGTTTTATATCTAATTTTACTGCGGTGGTTAAGCAAATCTAATTTCCCCAATTGGCTTGTTTGTCAGAAACCGGCAGAGAATATCACAGATCACAATCAAGTAACCCTGGGATGCCTCAACCGTCATACATGTGACCTGATTGCCAAGTGCCTAAATTGTGAACACATGACTGCAGGAGAGATGCGTCTGTCTTAACTTCAAGGATAGCGCATCACTTTTTCCAAGCCTGTCATAACTTCAAGCTGTCATTAAGCGAATGGTCCTAAGTCCAGGACTACCGGCACATTAATAGGAAGTATGGGGAAACAATTGCTTAAAGGAATGATGAAGTGAAAGTAGCTGTGGAGGAGAAAACATGCACAGAAATGAAGCCAAATGCCTGATGACGAGAAAGAGAAAAAGATGGTTGAAAAGAATGCAGTAAAACAAAGAAATTCTGGAAGTCCAGAGAAGCAAAACAAAACTGAATGATTTTGACTGCTTATCTTAATAAAATGTTTATTAAATACATGAATGTTGAAACAGCCAAATGCTAGTCAAAAGCTAATGGACAGCAACTAAAATGGCTGTGCAGAGGAGTCTGTTGTCTATCCCCTGTATTATATAGAAGTGAGGATCAGGTGTGTCAAGAGAAACACAAAAATAAGTGGAATGAAGTGGGATTGTTAAGGAGTGGGTGTTAAGGAGTGGGTGTGGTGAAACGAGGAGAGACCGGGGAAAAATGAGGGAGATGAATTAATGTGGATTGAATTCACAGTGGCCAAGTTGGGGTGGTGAAACCACTGGCATGATTTTAGTTAGATTGAGAAAAGGAGCATCGGATTTCCAATCTTTCAACTGAAAGAAGAAGGAATGGGGGAGGAGGAGGAAGGAAGAAAAATCGGGGTTGATGGAGTTTGTGAGTTGGTTGAGAGGATAGAAGTCTAAAGCACAAAAATCAATGTATAAAGAACTGTACAAACATAGATCTAGTGGATTGGGAAAGAATTTGGAACACAAATTATAAACTAACACGATCAGCAGCACTTAAAAGAAAATATATACAAAATGTTTTATCGTTGGCATTTATCACCAACAAGATTGGCTAAAATGTACCCAAACATGAAGCTGACCTGCTGGAAGTGTAAAAAAGTACAAGGGACTTATTATCACATATGGTGGACCTGCCCGGAAACACAAAAATATTGGACAAAAATTTGGAAATGGGTGCAAGAAATTACAGGAGAACAGATAAAATCCGAAATCTTTCTACTGGGAATAATCAAAGGGAAATATACAAAGAAGATTACGTACACATTCACACATCTGCTAACTACAGCTAGAATAGCATTTGCCCAATGCTGGAAACAAAATAATACCCCCTCGGATGAATTAGTGATTAAAAAAAAACTTTGGATTGTGCAGAGATGGACAAATTAACACTGAAATTAAAAGATAAAGAAGAGTCGGAATATTATGAAATTTGGAACAATTTTGGTACAAATGGCTGCAAAACAAGAATAAAATTAATTAAGCCAAAAAACAATATATATAAATATATATAGAACTGTGTATAAAGGTGTGTAAATATAGAAGCGAAATATTATATATATATATATATATATATATATATATATATATATATATATATATATATATATATGTACAGGTATGATTACATAACAATGTTGATGTGATGACTGTAAGGTGTTGTAGAAGGGAAAAAATAATTTTAAAAATCTGCTAAAATAAAAAACTCTACAAGGGATGTCTGGAAAAAAGAGAGATATGGATACAGTGTATGGTGTTGGGTTGATGAACTAGTAATAATGCTAATTATATTTCCTTTTCTTGTTCTTATCTTGAGCCTTTAATTTTTTTGAGGAGAGCTTGCATTTCTTGCTTCTCCCTGCACTCGCCCTCCTGTTGCTTGGCTGGATGGGTGCAAATTGAAGGTGTGGATGGTGTGGGTGAAGAATTGAAAAACCCACAAGGTAGTCACGGCTGTTTAATCGAAGCCTTAGCCTTTGATCATAAGCATCATCCTGACTTTTTTGACTTCCTGTGAAGACATTGAGAGAAAAAGAGAGAGAGAGAGATTGGGGGGGAGGGATTGCTTAAATCAACATTTTGGTTCATTTGATTCACACATGTATGCATATCAGTGGTGGGTTTCAAAAAAATTTGGAACCTACTCTGTGGGTGTGGCCTCCTTTGTGGGAGTGGCTTGTTGGCCATATGACCTGGTGGGAGTGGCTTGCCGGCCATGTGTTCTCTCTCTCTCTCTCTCTCTCTCTCTCTCTCTCTCTCTCTCTCTTTCCTTCCTTTTGTCTCTCTGTCCCTTTTTTCTTTTTTTCTTTCATCTCTCTCTCACTCTTTTTCTTTTCTTTCTTTCATTCTTTCTTTCTTCCTTCCTTTCTCTCTCTCTCTCTGTGAGTCTGTCTGTCTGTCTGTCTCTCTCTGTGTGTGTTTGTTTGTGTGTGTCAGTGGTGGGTTTCAAAAATTTTTGGAACC
Source organism: Thamnophis elegans (assembly GCF_009769535.1). Classification (NCBI taxonomy): domain Eukaryota; kingdom Metazoa; phylum Chordata; class Lepidosauria; order Squamata; family Natricidae; genus Thamnophis; species Thamnophis elegans. Next base: position 5,197,305 of record NC_045543.1, on the reverse strand, counting down.
TCTTCTGTAGGTGTGGCCTGCTTTCTGGTGGAACCTTTTCTAACCGGTTCGGTAGATTTGACGAACCGGTTCTACCGAATAGGTGCGAACTGGTAGGAACCCACCTCTGATGCATATGCATTGTATATAGGGTATGTATATGTATGTCAGTTCTGAGTCTCGGACAAACTTTTTGTAATCAAACTTAACTCTCTGTAATTTTTCCAGAATTTCCATAAAATCATCATTTCATTGGTTAAAATAAAATGCTTTGTTCTTAAAGAGCTCAGAGTGATCCATTAGTTGATCCTCTCAACAACTACGAGAAGTAAGATGGGGCTGCAAGCGAGGGAATTAAGCCAAGTCATCCAGTGAGACTCGTGATGATGGGAGGACTTGAACCTGATTCTCCCAGTCCAACTCTTTAGCAGCCCCAGTAGCTCTTTGTGGCCTTTATCAATGCTGTCTCTTATAGTAGTAGGTGGCCATCCAATTAAAAGTTTGAAACAGCACCCTAGAAAAATCCAATGGCAAACCACTCCTATATTATTATCTAACAAAATGATTTTTAAATGCTACATTAATTTTAGACTTCTCATACCATAACCGTGACACCCAAATCTCAATTCATGATATTCTAATTCCAATTGCCTTTTATTATTTTTAAAGTAACCCCCTTTTTCATCAAGGAAATATGGACAAAGTCACCCCAGGTGCAGAGAGGAGGAGGAGGAGGAGGAGAAAAATACTATAAAGAAGAGGGAAGAGAGACAAAGTGAGTTAAACCAGGGATGAAATCCAGCAGGTTCTGACAGGTTCTGGAGAACCGGTAGTGGAAATTTTAAGTAGTTTGGAGAACCAGCAAATGCCACCTCTGGCTGGCCCCAGAGTGGGTGGGAATGGAAATTTTGCAGTATCCCCCCCCCGCCACACCCACCAAGCCCCGCCCACAGAACTGGTAGTAAAATATTTTGAATTTCACCACTGGGTTAAACTATCTTCTCACGAAGAAGTGCAAATCTGGGCAAGTACCTAGGCGGTTGTTTTTACACTTCCTTTTCATATCTCCCTCTATTCCCAAACTGCCAAACATGTGCCTCTAAATTTGTTTGAATTAAACGAAGAAATCTGCAGCTCCCACGTCAACCAGGCTGATTCATCAGTGACTCCATTCATATGCTTTCAGTGGAGTAAGACTCTTTTGTTACCCAGACTGGGTGGCTGCAAGACATTTGACTAATGGGCCAAGCAGAAGTAAACGGCTTGTAAACATTGTTGTATTTGCCCTGCTGTTGAGAAAAGTTGTTGAGAGCTCTGGTTTCCAATCTTTCTTTCCATTCCTATTGATCATTTTCTGTGAAAGGATGTTAGGTCCCACAGTGAGGGAAACCAAAAGTCCTCCCTCCCCCAGGACATTTGTCTGGTATTATAATTATTTGTGGCTTAAAGATTTCATTGAATTCTACATGACTTCTTTAACAGATTAAGGGAGTTGGAAGGGACCTTGGAGGTCTTCTAGTCCAGTGGTCTCCAACCTTGGCAACTTTAAGACCTGTGGACTTCAAAGCAAAGCTGGCTGAGGAACTCTGGGAGTTGAAGTCCACAGGTCTTAAAGTTGCCAAGGTTGGAGACCCCTGGTCTATTAGACCTGGAGTTTCAACACAGAATTCCTGAAATATATAGACTAACCTGAAAATTCTACGTCTTGATTATGATAGCCTTCCAAGTTGGCTTATGGTTGACTTACAAGCAAACAAACACTGCCTACAGTTGAATCTGTATTTTTCCAGGGCTTCTTGACTCCGCACACATATACACCCCTCTGATTTGCTAAGTTATTATTTCAGGAATTCTGTGTTGAAACTCCAGGTCCAATAGACCAGGGGTCTCCAACCTTGGCAACTTTAAGACTTGTGGACTACAACTCCCAGAGTTCCTCAGCCAGCTTTGCTGGCTGAGGAACTCTGGGAGTTGAAGTCCACAGGTCTTAAAGTTGCCAAGGTTGGAGACCACTGATCTAGTCCACCACCACCCCTGTCCAAGCAGGAGACCATACACCATTTCTGACAGATGGAAGTCCAGTCCCTTCTTGAAAGCTTCCACTGGTGAAGCTCCCACAACTTCTGAAGGCAACTTCTGTTCCATTGGTTGATTGATCTCGCTGTCGGGAAATTTCTCCTTATTTTCAGGTTGAAATCTCTCCTTTTCCAGTTTCCATCTTGTGTCCCGCATAGATTACTTCTGAGATTCACTGATAAAAAAAACATGTTACCAATTGAGAACCATTGTTTCATGGCACAAGATTCAGATTCAGATTTAGTTTATTTGTATGCCGCCCTTCTCCGGGAGGGGCTCAGGGCGGCGAACAACTCCGAAGGGGAAAAGGGGATACAAACACAATACACGTAATTAAAATACACAAGAGTCATACAGCCATACAAGTCAAGAGGGGAGGGGAACTCATCAACCCCAGGCCTGCCGGCACAGCCAGCTTTTGACGGCTTTCCGGAAGGCCTGGAGAGAGGTGAGGGTCCGAATCTCCGTGGGGAGTTCATTCCAAAGGGCCGGAGCTGCTACAGAGAAGGCCCTCCCCCGGGTGGTAGCCAGATAGCATTGGCTGGTGGACGGAACCCAGAGGAGGCCGACCCTGTGCGATCTAACGGGTCTATGGGAGGTAATTGGCAGCAGGCGGTCTTTCAAGTACTCAGGTCCAAGGCCACCCTAAAGACATACTGTAATTACGATTGCATGTAGAAACCTCCAGCATTCACAGGTTAGGCTGGTCCTTTCTAACTCATCAACAGAGGAAGAACATTACAAAGGAAAGTGAAGCAGTCATGAGAGCAGCCAACTTTTATTTCATTATTGTAATAGATTGGGCAATGAGCCATCATATGTCTTTATATCAGTAAATCAAATAGTTTAACCATTTCAAAACATTGGAGCATACATTTTTCAAAGCACTGTGAGGGCTTGGTGCCCTTTGAGCTGAGTTGTTTTCTCGCAGGCATTTCATTACCCAATGGTAACATCATCAGAGCACTGATGATGTTAGCTAGTTGGATAATGAAATGTGTTCTGACCCGCTCCTCCGTCCAGTAACGAATGCCGAGACAAGCTTAAACGGAATGTCCTTTAATAACAAGACAGCAAAACCTCGGTGGCTGAAAGCCAAGCAAAACAAACAGATAAGGACCTTGGCAGCAACTCAAGACAAACTCAGGCAGCAATAAACACAGATAAGGCTTGGCAGCAATCCAGCCTGCCAAGCTCACAGTACTGTCCTCCGACATTCAATCCTGCGTTGACTTCTGCAAGAGGGGCGTGTCACAAGCAGTCTTTTTTATACTCTGGAGAGGAGCCTAATGACCACCAACTGAGCGCAATTACCTCCTGTAATTGCGTAATTGCTCCTGACACCTATTAGCTCTTCGATGGAGTGCATCCAGGAACAACTCACTGCTGGCTTCTGGATCACTCTCCCTTGTCTCCTCCCCACTGGTCCAAGGCTCAGGCGCCCCCTGGTGGCCAACCAGTCTCTCTGTGCCCTGCTCGGAGTCGGAACCCTGTCCAGGGTCCTCCACATCCTCCAGGGCCAACTCATAGGGCCCCTCACTGTCGGAGTCTGGTGGCAGCTCCAACGGCGCCTGCTGGGCCACAACAGAAATGTCTGCAAGAAGACAAGCAAGCTCAGAGACCACCAAGGAGTCCATAAAAGCTTCCATGAAGCTCCATGAAGAAGCTTCTTGGTTGAGAAGCGAAACATCTTTAAAGAAAAACCAGGAAGTCCAGTTGCCTCTTGAAAAAGCATCCACGATCTGGATGACTGAGAACCTCCATAGACAAGGACTCCATAGTTCAGCTACGGAGCTACAAATATTCTCTTCTTTTGCTATTTGTTTTCTCTTACTTCTTCCAATCTCTACTGATTTTTCTCAATTCTGACTTGTTTGCAATGGGAAAAACAAGCTGTCATGGAACAATGTTCACAATTTGATTTATGGTAAATCAGAAAGGTCGGCAATTTGGCGGTTCAAATCCCTGGCACCGCGTTAACGGAGTGAGCTCCTGTTACTTGTCCCAGCTTCTACCAACCTAGCAGTTTGAAAGCATGTAAAAATGCAAATAGAAAAATAGGAACCACTTTTGGTGGGAAGGTAACAGCTTCCATGCGCCTTCAGCATTTAGTCTTGCCATCCACATGACCATGGAGAGGTCTTCGGACAGCGCTGGCTCTTCAGCTTTGAAAAGGCAATGACCACTGCCTCCTAGAGTCGGGAACGACTAGCACGCGTGTGCGAGGAGAACCTTGACCTTAAATTTATTTAATAGTTATTTGAATGCACCCATGATATGCTCTGAGAATTTCCAATGTGCTCAGAGATTATCTCCTTTTCTAAAACAAAAATTTCAGCCTGCAGTGCACCTAAAACCTTTTTCATTCTGATCAGCTCTAGAAACACAGGCATAGATACCATAATATTTTTCTTACAGCCAGCATAGTTACCTTGTTTTTTTGTTACTGAAAATAAAATCACCTCCGCTAGACCGATTAGATCCCACAGATTAGGCCTCCTCCGAATTCCATCCGCCGGCCAGTGTCGACTGGCGACTACCCGGAGGAGAGCCTTCTCTGTGGCTGCTCCGACCCTCTGGAACGAACTCCCCGTGGAGATTCGAACCCTCACCACTCTCCAGGCCTTCTGCAAAGCCGTTAAAACCTGGCTGTTCCGACAGGCCTGGGGCTAAAGAGCTGTTGCCCCCATCTTGAATGGTATGACTGTTGTGTGTTTTTAAATTATGTATTGTTATGTATCGTTTATTTTTTATTTTTTGTCTGTACCCCCTCCCCTTCCCTGATTTGATTTGTTAGCCGCCCTGAGTCCCCTTCAGGGGAAAAGGGTGGCATATAAATATAATAAATGAATGAAATGAAATGAAAATTGGCAGCAGTAGTGCGGCGTGCTCTCTTATTATTTTTGTTAATGATTTAAGCCAGTCGGTTTGTTTGACTCATATTGTCCGTATTGCTATTAGAATATCTTCCATTCATCACTCATCATTTGATGCTCAAAGCAATCACGTTACTATTGGAAGTGGAATCCCCAAGGAATAAGTGTTTGAAAAATGTGTTGCTGTTGGATATTTTTAATCGGTGGCCTTAGTAATCTCCTTCTCTCCCTTTTAATGTGTCCTTTGTTTTGCCATTAGAAATGGCAATCTAGTTTTCTGCTTATAGTAGAGGGTATTCTGCTAACTCTATTTAGAAGAATTTGGAAGAACGTCTGCTCTATATTCCTTCCTTGATGGTAACCTCAGCAGAGATAGATGCCAACAGTTGCTGATTCTTCAGAGGAATCCATGTGACTGCAGCGGCACTGTTTCAAGTCGTAATCACACAATTTTTAGTTCTGCATAATCAGTTCCCAAATGGAGCCAACCCAACAGATTCTCCACTTGATTACAGTTTGATTTCAAGCCAAAACAACATCCAGGTTCGTTCCTGCGTAATTTATGTGGGACTCGCTGTGAAATTCTCAAGAGAAACTGCAATCTCAAATGTGCTTTTTAAATATAGCATTTTCCACCTGCTACATACTGTTACTACATGGTATTTTCTGCTGCACATTGTTCTCGCAACTTATTTACTGTGTAAAAGGAAAATGTGGATTTAAAATTAAAATTGCTCGTTTGCAGCTGTTGTTATGGGGTCTTCTTCCACCAGGTGAATTATACAGTGTATTTTTTTTTTTTTTGGTTCAAAAGTTTTATTTCTTTTAAAACAAACATTTCATCATTCTTCAATCAGTAAGACATCGAAGTACAATTTTTTGTGTGTCAAAATAGTTCTAGTTTACCACCAAATTCTTGTCTAGCCTAATGTATACCCCTCCCTCCCTCCACCCTCCCCCCAACCCCCCTCCTCCTTCCCCCCCGACTTCCCAGAACCCGTATACAGTATGAATTTTTAACAAACACAGTCTAAAATCTATTGAGAAAAAAGAAATTAAGAAATTAATGACATTCTACATTGACCTTAGCTTCTTCTTGCTGAACTATTTTTAAAGAATTTAAATCATTTCTGATCTTAAGCATAGGCTAACTGGAATTTCTTGGTCCCGTATTTATTTTATATATAGTCAATCCATTTTTTCCAGTCTCGTTTATATCTCTCATTTGAGTGATCTTTAAGATATGCCGATATTTTAGCCATCTCGGCTAGGTTTGTAACTTTCAATGTCCATTCTTGAGTTGTAGGCAAGTCTTCCTTCTTCCAGTATTGCACCACCAACAGTCTTGCTGCCGTTATTAGGTGCAGAATCAAGTTAGTCTCTACCACTGTAAAGTCAGTACATATACCTAGTAAGAATAACTGAGGAGTAAACTTTATCCTTCTTTTAAAGATATTTTGCATAATCCACCATATTTTTATCCAGAATGCCTTAACCTTTTGGCAGGTCCACCATATATGATAATATGTAGCATCGGTATCTTATTGATCTTTAGATCCTTTTTGGGACTCACAAAATGTAGACAGCCAAGTAACGGGGGCATATTTAATAAGGGTATCCATACTTCAAAAAGGTTTTGGAAGAAGATCTTCATATCTCACACAGACACTTTTTTCTAGGGTTCCTGCACCTAGATTGATTTAATCGAAGGTAGAGATGCACTGGGCTTGTGCCTGGTCCAAAATATTGATTCCATATAATTTTCAAAGTGTGTATAGTCCTAACATTTAACACATTACTCAAAGCTGCCCCATATATTACAAAGGAAATCAACATTAATGTTTTTATTGATAATCTATAATGTCTGGAGGATTTTCCTTCCTAGAGGCAGGGGCACTGCATACTGTCCAATGTCAAATATTGTAAGAAAAACATACATCGATCTACAGAGAAATGGATATTTAGTCTTTGCTTTAAAGTGTGAGAAATGAGAAGTATCTTAAAGTTAGCAATAGAATTTGCCAAAGTGTAAAATATTTGTTAGTACTCCGTTCAATCATTCTTCAAACTTTATCAGAGCCCTTAGGATGGATGGATGTTGGACATATTTATGTATTCTTCTATTTATACTTAGAGGAATTAAACACTGGTTTATTTTATTTTTTCATTATAAATGCAGACACACAATGAGATCAAACCACTAATGTCTCTTTCATAAGTTTACAGGGGGTAACTGCAATTTTATGGTAAGCTGAGCCAAGAGTAAAGGTATCTAAATTCACTAAGGCTTTATTTATTCTTACTTCATAAATTCACTTTTCAGAACCCACAGAAGAACTTCAGCCACTTTTAACATTGAATGGTTTATATCAAAATTTGTGAAATAGTACTATTTACGTAATTTTTCGAACCTACTCTGTGGGTGTGGCCTCCTTTGTGGGAGTGGCTTGCCAGCCATGTGACCTGGTGGGAGTGGCTTACCAGCCATGTGTTTTCTTTCTTTCTTTCTTTCTTTCTTTTCTTTCTTTCTTTCTTTTTCTTTCTCTCTCTCTCTCTCCTTCCTTTTGTCTCTCTGTCCCTTTTTCCTTTTTTTCTTTCATCTCTCTCTCACTTTTTCTTTCTTTTTTCTTTCTTTCTTCCTTTTTTTCTCTTTCTCTCTTTGTGTGAGTCTGTGTGAGTCTGTGAGTGTGTGTGTGTGTGTGTGTCAGTGGTGGGTTTCAAAAAATTTTGGAACCTCTTCTGTAGGTGTGACCTGCTTTCTGGGTCCACTGGTGGAACCTCTTCTAACCGGTTCGGTAGATTTGACGAACCGGTTCTACCGAACTGGTGCAAACTGGTAGGAACCCACCTCTGCTTTTCCTCCTCTTGGGACAAATACAATTGGAAGTTTTTTCTACTAGTTTATTCACTTGCTAGCACAAAGAGAGACTATTACCCTACTGATTTGGGAGATAAAACCATCCTGCTTTGAAAAACATCCTAAAGCTTTGCTGTCCTCCCACTTTACTCTATTTTAAGAATCTGAAGATGGATCTTGTTCATGGCATCCCATACTGCACCGCTTTACACAAGTATGAAAGAGCTGCCTACATCCACAGGGTGAGAATTATCTGAACCTCGTTTTGCTTCTGAATGCTTGGATGTCATCTGCTAGCTTTAGGAACTGTTGTCAAGCTTAAGCTAGATAGCAATAGCAGTAGACTTATATACCGCTTCATAGGCCTTTCAGGCCTCTCTAAGCGGTTTACAGAGAGTCAGCATATTGCCCCCAACAATCTGGGTCCTCATTTTACCCACCTCGGAAGGATGGAAGGCTGAGTCAACCCTGAGCCGGTGAGATTTGAACCGCTGACCTGCTGATCTAGCAGTAGCCTGCAGTGCTGCATTTAACCACTGCGCCACCTTGGCTCTTAGATCAGACCGGGTGATGGTAATTTAAGCCTAACAATATAATCCTATGTATATCTAATCCAGGGGTGGGTTTCTTGCCCCGTTCCAACCGGTTCGGTTGGAATGGGGCCGGCGGCGTCCTCATGCATGCGTGCAGCGCGCGCATGCGTACTAGCGTCTGTGCGATGCTCCAGCTGCTCCTGGAGGATCGCGCAGGTGCTGTATGTGTCCTGCGCATGCGTGGAAGCGCAGAACTCGTCAAAACTGGGTAATGAGCGCGGGCGGGCGGGTGGGCCAGTCGCCGTTCCCAGAAGTTACTTACTTCCGGGCTCGCCGACCAACCGGTTCGCAGGGACCGCCACGAGCCGGTTGAAATCCACCCCTGATCTAATCAGAAGTAACTTCTATTTTGTTTCCTGGCTTATTTCTAAATAAGCATAGGACTTCAACCTCACTTAAACATCATTGGACTGTTGCAACACTCAGAGCTGGGTTGCTACCAGTACGCACCGGTTTGGGTGAACCAGTAGTGGAAAGTGCGACTGGGTCACTGAAGTGGTAAGGACGGCAGACTCTCCATTCCCCCGAACCGGTTCCCCGGTCGCCGCGGCATGGTGTTCTTTTTTTTGACATTTTTAATGTTCTGCACATGCACAAATCTATTTACAGACAACTGCGCCCGCACATGGAGCAAATCGTGTGCGCAACGAACAGGCAGTAATGCTGGCAGATACTCACCCCTGGCAACATCCTCTTCATAGGACTGTCATTCAGAGATTTCAGCTGCAGAAATTGTAGCCAGCAAGAATATGGCAGCAAAAAAAATCAGAACTGTAGATCTGTACCTGTAATCTGTATTACAATGAATTTCTCCCAATGTACTTTAGCTATAAGTGCAATTTGTAGTATTTATTACTGCAGTTAGTACAGATCTAGGATACCTAACAGGTTATCTGAGCCGTGGTGGCCCAAAGATTAGAATGCAGTATTGCAGGCTAATGGACTGCTCACTGCCAGGAGTTCAATCCTGACTGGTTCAAGGTTGACTCAGCCTTCCATCCTTCCGAGGTTCGTAAAATGAGGACCCAGATTGTTGGGGGCAATAGGCTGATTTTTTAAAACTGCTTTGAGAGTGCTGTAAAGCACTGCGAAGCAGCGTATAAGTCTAAATGCTTTTGCTACTGGGTCCTATTATTCCTTTAAATCTATGTTTTTCCTTGTAAATGTGTTTTTATTTTCCATTTTCATTTTCGTACAGTCACATATATACTGTGCACAACCGGGGCCATATAACATTAAACAATAAACACAGCCATTCCTCTTGTCAATAATACCCCGCAAAATAGAAACCCAATGTACCTCTTCGACCCTCCATACACCCTTTCTTTCGCCCCCCTCCAACTTTCCATCTTCCCTCCATCATTCCCCTCTACCCTACTTCCCCTCCCCCTCTACCACTCCTCTCTCCCAGTCCACTCCCTCCCTTCCTTCTCACCCTCCCTCCAATCCTCTCTCCCACCCTCTCTACCCCTCTTTCTAAATCTATGTTTTTCAAAGTTGGCAACTTGAAGACATTCTGGGAGTTGAAGTTGGCACTTCAAGTTGCCGACTTTGAAAAACACTGCATTAAATTCAGTACGGGAAATTATTTTATACATTCTGCTGATTATCACCACGTAGTGGTTTGTTGCCCAAATCTGGACAAATTATTCTCTCCAGATGCACCTGATTACAGAATGGAATTTGCTTCCTGGGAAACTCAACACAGACACGCCCGGCTCCTGTTCAAGATACAGTTGTTCTAGCAGGCATTTTCCTTGATGGGCTGAATAGTTTCAATATGCAAATGTCATTTCTTAAAACCCGAGTTTCCTTTTCCAGGATGATACATAGTATTATTTGTCTGTTGTGATAGTTTATTAATTTGGCATGTGTGCACGTTTTTAAACTGTTCAAGGCCACCTGGACTTTTTTCTGACAGGTAGATTGATTTTTTGGTTCCACCACAAATCCGCGAAGCCCTTATCCGCGGAGACATAAGGGCGAAGACTAATTCGTGCCGTTCAAAGCGCTAAGGAAAAACGCGACCCTACCGCGATGACATAATCGCGGAGGGCAAATCCGCGCATTCCCAAGCACTCAGTACCCTAAACCTAACCCTAAACCTAAAACAAACCCCTAAACCTAATCCTAACCCTTACCTTAATGGAAATCGGCTTTCTGCCGCGGCGCCGTTTTAAAGCGCCCTTCTGTTGCCGCGCTGTTGTCGCGGCGGTGATGACGTGCGATGATGACGTCGCGGCTTTAGCGACGCGCTTATGTCTCTGCGGATAAGGGCTTCGCGGTTTTGTCGTGCCACGGATTATTTTTATACAATAAAGAGTGTATTTGAGCCTAATTAGCAAAGGATGCTAAAGTGCTGCTTACAGTATCAGTGTTCTGTATCTGAAGCAAGGAGGACTGCTATTAAATCAAAAGTAGAACTGGAGACACACAGTTAAAAAAAAATTACCATCAATCATTATTAATGATTTAAATTAATTATAGCTGCCCGTACCCATAGACTCTGGGTGGCTTACAAATACAAGACAATAAAAACAGTTAAAAGCATACAATCCTACAGGCAGCCCAGGCTAAAGCAATCAAACAATAACAAATCAAACCGTGACCTGTCAAAACCGCGCTCGACTAAGCCGCGCCCGATTAAACTGCGTCGCTGACGTCATCAACAGGGCGACAACAGCCAGCGCGGAGAAAGAAGGGCGCTTTAAATAGCGCTTTGAAAGCAAGCCGATTCAACTTAAGGTAAGGGGTAGGTTTAGGGTTAGGTTAAGGGTTAGGTTTAGGGTTAGGTTAAAGGTTAGGTTTAGGATTAGGTTTAGGGGGGTTAGGTTTAGGTTTAGGGGTTAATTTTAGGTTTAGGGTTTACAGCGTGCTTCTGTCTCCGCGCTGTTGTCGCCCTGTTGATAACATCAGCTACGCGGTTTAGTCAGACACGGTTTAGTCGAGCGCGGTTTTATGGTGGAACCAATCAAACTAAACCAGCCCCCCCCCCCCAAATCCTCATGAAGTCCAAGCCTGGGACCAAGGCCAGATTTTAAGAGCTTTCCAGAACTCTAGGAGAGAGGAGGTGTCTGAATCTTGGGGGTGGGTGGGTGGGTGGGGGAAAATGATGTTCCAGAGAGCACAGATGGTGACAGACAAGGCACACTTCCTTGGTACCACAAGATAACTGCACTTAATAGAAAGGCCCTGCGCATACTCCCTCTGCCAGAACGTACTGGGCAGGCAGAAACAATTGGAGATCAGTGGCCCCTCAGGTATCCAGGATTCAGAATGCAGTCCAGGTAGTCCTCGACATAGCAATAGCAATAGCAGTTAGACTTATATACCGCTTCATAGGGCTTTCAGCCCTCTCTAAGCAGTTTACAGAGTCAGCATATTGCCCCCAACAACAATCCGGCTCCTCATTTTACCCACCTCGGAAGGATGGAGGGCTGAGTCAACCCTGAGCCAGTGAGATTTGAACAGCCGAACTGCAGAACTGCAGTCAGCTGAAGTAGCCTGCAGTGCTGCATTTAACCACTGCGCCACCTCGGCTCTACTTAGTGAACTGTTGTATGTCCAAATCCTCTTCTTTCTCTACTGTCCTGTAACAATTTTAATTTAATTCGTGGGTTTTTTTTCCCTGACCAAATAAAATGTGCAAATAATTTGTTTAATTTCCCTAATTGCTAATTGGTACCACTTGAAATAAAAATAATTTTTTGGGTAGTATTCATTTTAACGATGGCAATTCTTCCCATTAATGATTATTTGTAGTTTTCTCCAATTTTCCAGATCTTTCTTAATTTCCTGAATCATTTAAACGTAATTATCTTCCTTAATTGTTGAGCATTTCCCTGTCAGCCAAATTCCTAAATATTTTACGTTTTTTACTATTTGCATTACCATGTTTTCCTCTAATTCTTGCTCGTTTTTTTGGTAAAATTCTTCGTGCTGATCTTTGTTTGGTTCTTATTAATTTTAAGTCCTGCTATCTTACCAAATTCCTCTATTTTTTTAATTAATTTAATTCCTGATTTTAATGGATCCTCTAATATGGGTACCATATCGTCTGCAAATGCCTGTTTTTTATATTCCTCTTTTTTAATTTTTAATCCCTTTATTTCTTGATTGTTTCTAATTTCTGTTAATAGAACTTCCAGTGAGTATAAATAATAAAGGTGATAATGGACAACACTGTCTCACTCCTTTCCATATTTTAAATTCTTCTGTAGTGTCACTATTATTTTTGCTGTATGAGCCAAATAAATTGATTCTATCGTTTTTATAATTTTTTCTCCAAATCTCATCATTTTTAACTGTGTGATAATGAAATGCCAATTCAAGTTATCAAAGGCCTTTTGGGTGTCTAAAAAGACCAGTGCAACTTGTTTTCCTGGATTCTCTTCATAATATTCTAGTGTGTTTGTAATTATCCTCATATTATTTTTTAATTGGCATTTTGGTAAGAAGCTTTTTTGATCTGTGTGAATGATTTCATTTAATTTTTTTTTAAATTCATTCTGCCATTATTGATGTAAAGATTTTATAATCTGCATTTAGTAAAGAGATTGGTCTGTAATTTTCTATTTGTTGATGGTCCGAATCCTTTTTGGGTATCAATGTTATATATGCTTCCCTCCATGATTTTGGTAGCTTTGCTTCTTTAAGTGCTTCATTAAATAGATCTAAAATCACTGTTTCTGTCTGCCCTTGCGTGGCTTTATAAAATTATACAGGTATACCATCTGGGCCCGGTGTTTTATTATTATTTTGTCTCTTCGATGCTTCCTTTAATTCTATCACTGTGATTTTTTTTTTAATTTAGCACTTCTCTTTTCTCTTCCTCAATTTCATGTAGATTCTTTTTATTTAAGTATTGTTCGATATTGTCTTGTAATATATTTTCTTTGCTGTATAATTTCTCACAAAACCTCTGTACTATATATATTTTTCCCTCTTTCCAGTATTGAATGTTTCCCCTTTCATCTTGTAGCTGATGTATTATTCTTTTTTCTTTTTCTTTTTTCAATTTGTATGCTAACCATCTTCCCGGTTTATTCACATTTTCAAAATAGTTTTGTTTTGCAAATTTGATTTTTTGGGCCGTCTCTTCTTGTGTCATCAAATTTAATTTGAGTTCTATTAATTCTTTTTTCTCCTTTATTTTTGCTTCTTGTAAATTTTTTTGCAGGTCCATTTCCAATTTTTTAAGTTCTTTCTCTAATTTCTTGTTTTTGTTTCTTTTCCTTGTTTTTCCTTGCCAAAAATGCTATTGTCAACCCTCTTGTAAAAGCTTTTGTAGTGTCCAATAGGTTTTGTAACGATGTTTCTTTTTTATTTACTTTATAGAAAAGTTTCAATTCCCTTTCTATCATTTTTATATATTCTTTATCTTTCAATATTCTTTGATTCATTGTCCATCTCTTTTGCTTTTTTACTCCTTTTCATGTTATTTTTATTGGATTGTGATCTGCCCAAGTGTTTATCATTATTTCAATCTCTTCTGTATCTCTTCTCAATTCTTGGGTTGACCAAATCATATCGATCCTGGACCATGATTTGTGGGGATTTGAATAATATGTAAATTGTTTGTTTCCTATGCTCCCTTCCATCCATCCATCTTTCAGGTTCAGTTCCTGCACCATTTCAAAAAAGGTAAATGCTAGCATTCTTTCTTATTTCTTTTGTTACTCTTGTAGTCATCGTTGATATCTGTTATAGCATTGAAGTCGCCAATTAGACATATATCCTCATACTCTATTTCTATTATTTTTTTGGTGTATCTTCTTGTAAAATTCTTTTTGATTTTTATTTGGGGCGTATATTGCTGTGAGGAGAATTTTCCTTTGTTCTGTTTCTATTTCTATCATTAAAATCCTCCCCTCTTCATATATATTTTTTGTGTTTATCCATTCTTTAATGCATATTGCAATTCCTCTTTTGGTGTGTGCTAGCTTTCCTAACTTTGGATATTCTAGTAGCTTGTTATATTGGCTTTTGATATGTACCTCTTGAAGGCACACTATGTCGATATTCATTTTTTGTAATCTGGTCAAAGTTTGCCTTCTTTTTTCCGGTGAGTTTAATCCATTTATATTTGGTGAGAGTAACTTAATTTCTTGTTCCATTGTGTTATTTGTGTGCCACCCTTAGTTTCCTTGCGTTTCTTGTCTCTGTTCCTATTCTACTACCTTCTTGTTCTATTTGTTCTCCTTCCTGTCTTCTTCTTTCTTCTCTTTCTCCCTCCCTATTTTCAACTGGCTGTTCTTCTTGGCTTCTACTCTCTCGTTCCTCTCTACTCTCTTGTTCTTCCTCAACGGTGAAGTGATGTTCAGAGAACTCATGCGCTTTCTCGACTGTGTCTATTTTATATCTTTTATCCTGCCAGGTAATCATCACTCCCTCTGGTTTTTAGCCATCTGAACATTACATTGTACCTTATTAATTGTTGTGTAAGGAACTGATATTATTAATTGTTGTGTAAGGAACTGATATTATTAATTGTTGTGTAAGGAACTGATATTATTAATTGTTGTGTAAGGAACTGATATTAGTCAGGCACATTTTGATAATGTTGCATGGTGATCCATTCTGTTGAAAGATGTATAGGCAGTCTGTTTCCTTTTTCCGGTATTCTGGGTTAATGCAGTGTATTTGTACTCATCTGAATAATGTTCTTATACAGCTTCTCTTGTGGGACATTGGTTGTTACCTTGGCAATAGAGCACTTGGTGAGTACGGCTTATTTTTTAATTGGCTTGTTTTACTAATTTGCTGTCATTTCTTCTGCTGGTCAGGATATGTAGGGAGGGTAGTAGTGAATTGTTGCTTTTATTCATTTCAAAATGCTGTTGATTGCTTTTATTATTTATTTATTATTATTTATAAAATTTATATGCCGCCCAATCCCGAAGGACTCCGGGCGGCTTACAAAAAAAGAGAGAAAAAAACGGTTTAAAATCGCATCACTACATACATTCATTCTAATCGGGGCTGGACCTCAACAGTGAGGTCAACAGCCCCAGGCCTGCTGGAACAGCCAGGTTTTTACAGCTTTCCTGAAAGCCATGAGAGTGGGTATGGTCTGGATCTCTGGGGGTAGCTGATTCCAAAGAGTCGGCGCAGCCACAGAGAAGGCTCTCCTCCAGGGGCCTGCCAGCCGACACTGTCTGGCTGACGGCATCTGAAGGAGGCCCAATCTGTGGGATCTTACTGGCCGCTGGGAGGTATGTGGCAGTAGGCAGTCTCGAAGGTACGCTGGCCCTAAGCCGTGTAGGGCTTTAAAGCTAATAACCAATACCTTGAATTGCGTCTGGAGACCAATTGGTAGCCAGTGCAGCTCACGGAGGACAGGTGTCACGTGGGTGTACCTCGGTGCACCCAATATCACTCGCGCGGCAGCATTCTGGATTAACTGCAGTCTCCGAATGCTTTTCAAGGGTAGCCCATGTAGAGCGCGTTGCAATAATCCAGCCTTGAGGTGACAAGGGCATGAGTAGCCGTTTGAAGTGCCTCCCGATCCAAATAGGGCCGCAATTGGTGCACCAGACGAACCTGGGCAAAGGCCCCCCCTGGGCCTTTCTGTATCTTTTCCAGTTGTTCTTTTATTATTATGAGGGAGAGGTCATCAACATACTGGATGTATCATCTACATACTGGATCCATATTTTTAGTTGCACGTGTTGGAGTGCTAGTTTCTTTCTTTTTTTAAAAAAATAGCAATTATAAGAATGTTTATTTAAGAATGAATTTGAAAGGAAAAATAAAAACCTTTTTTACACACACAAAAAAAAGAAAGACTGCACGAGACAATGAGGTGCCTAGAACTGAAAATCAGTAGATCACAAGACAGATGATTGTCTGACAGAAAGCAGAATGACATGTTGTGTTACACGTAAATGTTGTGCACGAAGATATCTTAAGATGTGAAATGCTGCTGTTAGAAGCGCAGAAAAATTAGTTTTGCTGTTGTTAGTTGCACAGTCGTGTCCGACCCATCGCAACACCTTGGACAACATTCTTCCAAGCCTTCCTGTCCTCTACCATTCTCTGGAGTCCATTGAAGCTCATGCCTACTGCTTTGATAACTCCATCCAGCCACCTCATTCTCTGCCATCCCCTTCTTCTTTTGCCCTCCATCGTTCCCAGCATGAGTGTAATGGCTCCTCTCCTAACTTGAGAAAGTAAAGACTCTCGAAACAGATTATTTCAAAAGGAACCTTTAATCAGGCAGGATGGAAACCATTAGAGGCAAAGCAGGCAAGAAAAACCAAATGCACAGGTATAGAATAGGAGTGCTAGTTTCTTGATGTTGGATTATGGCCTCTGCTGAGCCTTAAATGTGATGATCCCATGGGCGTTGCTCTGATCTGTTGGTCTATTTGTCCATCAAACTGAAAGTTGGTAGTGAGTCAAAGATCGATGAGGCGTATGATTCTGGTTATTTCAGTCTTAGTGTATTGGACTAAGTTGGTTCCCAGACCAATGGGAATAAAGAAGGCTGTGACATCAAATGAAACCATACTTTCATTTTCTGTTTTTACATCTTTGATTTTTCTGGAGCCACTATAGTAGGGAGTCGATGGAATATTTGTTCCCCTCTATGAGATGTCCAAGCTTTGGACGTGTCCAAACTGCTGATTCTGCATTTGGGAAGAGAACAAAGAATGCTAATCTGAATACAAACAGAAAAGTAGTTAAGGTTTTTTTTCAGAGTTATTATTTAGAGCCTCACACCTTACCCCCAGGTGATTCCACTTTTAGCTGCTTGAGAAATACAGCTCCACCTCAGCGTGATGTGAAGTGGACTTAATGCATTTGGTATTCTAGGCTCGTATACATAAAATCGGTCTTCTTAACTTCTGGGCCTTTCACGGCTACATGGAATGTATGACGTTTTCTTGGCCTCATATAGAAGTGATTTGCTACTGGATATTTTTTCCACTTTGTTTTCCCTTAAAACTCCAGAAAGGTTATGCATTACTAAGCACTATTACTCTGCCTTTTATTTGTGATTTAATTCATAAAATGCTGAATGCTTGAACAGAGATCAATTGCTTAAGAATCATGGCGCCTTTTATTTGTAAATCCTGGATTGTTTACACCAAAATGCAAGGTGTAAACTAAAAAAAAAGTTTTAGTTTTGTATACCGGATATTAAACTGCTCCAGCATCCCAAAAAGAATACAACGAATTGCTTGGGCCACGACTGGTTCAAGATAAACAGTAGGACAAATAGAAGTGACTCCCTGTAGTTCCAAAATAAAGTTGTGTCTGTAATTAAATACACCCCATTTTTCAAAAGGAGGCAAGCAATTAAAACACATCTATACAATTAGCTAAAAGTTAATGTTGTATCTCAGACGCAGGGTGGAGTTTAACTTGAAATGGTAAGGTCCAGGGAAACCAATTTTGAACCTGTAGTAGTCCAGTATTACAAGTTTAACTTGAATAGTGTAAAATAAAAAAATCTGACTAGGCATGACCGCTGTTCCACACTTATTTTATAACCTTAAAATACTACAGCAAGAAGAAGCCACTTAGGGCATGGAGCCCAGCCCTTCTTCAATTTAGGAGAGAACAAAAAGAACAAAATTCTAACAGAAACTAATACAGAATAAAAGAGAACAAAGGGGGGGGGGGAGAAAACCCAATATACAAAAAGGAAGCCTCCAATTTCCTTTTCAGCAAATGAGTACAAAGCTATCTCTTACCTGATGATTACAAAAAAACCCCACCTTTTTCTATCATCCACTTTTTTCTTTTTTTAAAGTTTTTATTTTACACACATAAACACATCAACAAGAACAAACACATGACTTAAGACAACATAGGAACAAGAAGTTCCATCGTATATCATACCGCAGTTCCGTATCGGTTTCTTTGCAGTTAAGTGTTTTCCCTTTCTATAATTAGCTATTTATAACCAAATATTATTTATCTCTAATGTGCTATATGTATATACAATTCCAGGTAAACATTCACACGGTTCTTCTTTTTCTTTGCCAATCTTATACTATTGTTATTCCATTTAAGAGATTATAGAGTACAGTTTGGGTTGTATTGTTTACCATCCCAAGCATCTATTGTGACATCACCTTATTTTCTCTTTCTTTTCTCTCTCCCTTCCTTCTCTACTTCCTTCCTACCTCCTCCTTCCCCTTCTTTCTTCCCTTACCTCTCCTACTCTTCCCCTCTCTTCCCCCTCCTACTCTCTCTCCTCTTTTTTCTCCCTTCCTCCCTCCTCTCCTTCTCTTACTGTCCCTTCTACTCACCTTTCCTTATCTCTTTCTTCTTCCCTTACCTCTCCTCCACTCTTCCTCTTCCTTCCCTATCTCTCCTTCTTTCTCTCCCTTCCATCCTCCTCTCCTTTCCCTTCTTTCTTCCCTCTTTTCACTACTTCCTTCCTCCTCTCCTTCCTTCTTCCTTCCCTTTCTTTTTCTATTGTTATAGGTGTCTCTTTCAAATCTCAATTTATGTTTTCTTGGGGATGGTATTTCCACAATCCCATATAATTTCATATCATTTCTTTTTCTCTCTCTCTTTCATTCTATAGTCTACATGCCAGCATTCAGTCCATTCAAATTTATCGAGATAATTGTTGTTTCTTGATCATCTTTAACTAGGGTTAAAGGCTTTAACTAAGTGCATCCACTTTTTTCTAATAATCAAAACTGAAAATCAAAAGTACATTTTTTGTTTTATGCAAAAAAATTATGAGATTTTTAATCAGCCATAATTCAATTCAATTCATTAAATTTATATGCTGCTCTTTTCCCCCGAAGGGGGAAACACATAAATGTAGATAAATGTATTCCTCTAATCAAAAAAAAAATTAGTTAATTTAGCTGTCTCTGCAAGTTCCACCAGCATGTGATAATCTTGTTGCAAGTGTCATATATAAGAACGAAGATTCATGCCTTTTTTCTAGTTGCCTATTAGTTCCGAAAGAAAGCCTCTGGTCTCAATTGTATTTTAATCTTTAAAACATTCTTAATTAATGTACTGTATGAATTTTGTATCCAATTTTTTAAAGCTTTTTTACATGATAAAATGTCCCTTCCTGTCCTTCTTTCTGCTAGCTCTTTGTATATTCAGTTCTACTCTCACTGATTTATTAGGATATTTTTTCCTTCTAGAATTTAATGGTTATCTACCTTTCTATTGTTTAAATTGTTATTCCAGGTCTTACATGATGGAATAATCTGTGCGGCATTCTTTCAGTGTTTGAAGAATCCCTTCAGCCTTTCTTTAACCCTATAGGTCCTAAGTTTATTTTATCTTTTGACAGGATTCTGTTCTTAGTCCTCATTGCCCTTCTCTGTACTGATCCAATTCATCTAACACCTTATTTGAAACAAGGCATCCAGACTACAGGGGCTGAGGCTGGGGATCTGACCAAATACAGAATAAGTGGATGATTTATTATGTCTAAGAAACAGGTCTTCTGTTGATGCAGCCTAAAACTGCATTTTCTGCTTTGGCAACCTCTGTTCACTCACATTCAGTTTGTAATCAACTAGCATTCCAAGTTCTTCAAAAGTATTGTTAGGGAGTGAAATATTCCTGATCCTCTCTCAAGTATATTTCATTTGATTCTCCTCTCCCAAGACAAACAAACAAACAAAAATCCTTTACCTGTCAATGTTATGGCCATCTTTAGCTGCTTTTATGAGTAACCTCATAAAGAGAGAATTAGGAAGGAAATGAGTCTGAAATTATTCGGAGAATCAGATTGAAAAGTCGAAAGCTGCCTCTGCATTTTGAGAGAAGGCATTGTAACAAACGGCCTTCTGTTTCATTAGATTCAGATTTATTCTTAATTTCCAAAAAAGTAACATTTCAATATATCAAGTTTTATTGTGTTCAGTAATAAATACACTTCAATGAAAAAAAAAATACAGAAGTATATAAAGAAAATATTATCTATGTTTATATTATACAATATAAATAAATGTATGAACATTTTACAACATCCTTGGTATTGCATAGAAAAAAATAAACTTTGGTAGTCAGATCTCATCTTTTCTACAATTTAACTGATGAATGGATGTGCAAGATTCAGTTCAAACGTATTACTCATCCAAAAAATTCAGCTTGTAAACTCAGTTTGTATGAATCACAAGCTCAAAGGTTTCCCAAACTGGATGTTTAGGAAATGGGGGTCTTCCCAGTATTATGTGCATTTTGCGGAAAACTGTTATTTAACGAACTGGTTCATCTTTTACAAAATAAAGACTGCTAAGCAGGAAGAGACCTGAGAAAACAGAGGTAGCGTTCAAACTCATCACTGATTTTTTTTTTCCTTCACAAAGCTTGGTTATTAGATTGGGCATTTGATTTCTGAAGCTGACCTAAATGTAAACTTAATTGCAGACAGGATGCCTCTATCTTAACCCGATGATTTCCATGGAATTAATGAGACGGAGCATGAAACTTAACACGGATTATTTTTGGTTATCATAGGTCTTCATTACAATGGACACTGGTCTTATGACTTCTCACTTTTTTTGAATTTTGAATATTCTGGACTTCATATGCAATTTGGAATGAAACAGTTTATGTTCTATTGTAGATACTTCTTCATGGATGAGATAGGGCGGGACTCTCAGGAGGAAGGAAAACAGATCTAGCACAAAGCGATAGGTATGGGGGAAATCTGATTCATTGTACCGTCCGTGAGGACTGCGCGTCCTAACAAAGAAAGAAATAATGTGATAAGAAAAGTAGCACAAATGTATTCTAAAATTAAAAAGACTAAATCACAAATACTAATCACTTTATGGGCTTAAAATAAAGAAAGATTCCCAAGTCAATTTCCTTGGAGGAAAAGCAAAATATAAATACAAATAAATAACAGACAAGATAAGTTAATTAAGACTGAGCTATCTATTTGGGTCTTAGTTTTAATGTTTATGTAGTAATTCTGAAATCATAGGAATTATGTCCAAAATACCTGCCGATAAAAGACAATGGGGAAGATGGCTCTGTTCTCCTGTCCATGTTTATTAGCTTTTTGAATGCATCTGCTTAGACATAATGCTAGACCAGAGGGCCCTCAATGAAACCATTACAGATCATCTGATGTTCTTTACTGCAAAACACAGTAATACAACGAAGAGTAGCGTGGCACGACAAAACTGCGGTCCACTAAAGCGCGCCTGATTAAAGCGCGTACCTGACGTCATCAGCAGCGCGACAAATACGACCGCGGAGAAAAAAGGGCGCTTTAAAAAGCGCTTTTAAAGCAAGCCGATTTACGTTAAGGTAAGGGTTAGGTTTAGGTTTAGGTTAAGGGTTAGGTTTAGGGTTAGGTTAAGCGTTAGGGTTAGGTTTAGGGTTAGGTTAAGGGTTAGGTTTAGGGTTAGGTTAAGGGTTAGGTTTAGAGTTAGGTTTAGGGTTAGGTTTCGGGGGGTTAGGTTTAGGTTTACGCGTTAATTTTAGCTTTATCGCTCACAGCGTGCTTTTTTCGTCGCGCTGTGATGACGTCAGGTACGTGGTTTCGTCGAGCGCGCTTTAGTCGACCGCGGTTTTGTGGTGGAACTGAAGATAGAGTCAGATAGAGGTCATTCCATCAGTAGAACAAATCATAATTTCAGATTCATGTTTCTTCCCCTAAAATATACATTTTCCAAAGCAGAACTGGGATACATTTAGGAAATGAGTGAAGGTAAAGTGAGTAATCCATAATACTGGATGTAGTCTATAATCTTTTGCATTGTTTGCCTTCAAAATAAATCTGTAAAGTCATACAGTCCCTATCTACACATAGATTGTTGACACTCTGAGGAAGAAACTTAGATAAGGATCCAGAAACATAAATATTGAAGACTGTAACTTCAAGTCAGTCAGAGTCATATAAACTGGGGAAAAGACGGAGTGGTTGAGGAGTTGTTTGAAATTCAAACCACAAGGTAAATACTGCATATAATTAGCAATATTTAGCTGCTTTTGTGTAGAAGTTTTCATTCTCATTTTGGTACTGGAAAGTATAAGCTGTCATTGTCTCTAATGGCAAAAATAAAGGAAACGAAACTACGCGATTCTCCTTAAAAACTGAACCTAATGACTAATTGGATTGACAGAGTTGTGTGAGTCTGATTGATTTCCAACAGTCACCATACTATATTCACGTAGACGTATCACAGGCATGGCATTTTGGTAGGACTGTTCTAACCAGGCAACCCTGTAAATTTCTCAAATTCAAGAGCTGGTACACGCGCTGTTTTTCCAATATTTTGGGGCAGCCAAAAGTCATAAACCTTTGGTAAACCTTCTTCTGAAAAACTGTTTGTTAAGCCTTGCAGACTGTGAATGAAAGGAATTCAGAGTCATGTAAATAAAAGGGTTTTTCCTGGGACCAAGAATCTGCTTCTTGCTTTTTAAGGAAGCCTCGGTCAGAACAAGAACATGCATTTTCAACAAAAGCATTAAATATTTACCTCTTGCACTTTTTAACTGAACACAACCAATAGTCTCTGTTCAGAGGGGTGAAGATGTCCCCTTTCTGTTGCAAAAATGCTCCGAGACTGTGACTATGAAAACAGTCCTTTTTTGTGCTTTCTTCAGTCCAGTTGAACTGGAAAAGGGAAAGTTTTCGCTTCTCAGTTAGTTCCAAGCAGCCTGTCAGGGTACGAAACTGCCTCTGAAGATCCATTACCATCTCTGCACAAAACAAAATACTACAATAATAAAGTACAACCATTCAAGATTTGTTTTAGGTGCACCCAAACATTTCAGATTGTATGAAGGAACACCCTTCACATAACACATTCAAATCCTTTGTAAAAGTTGCCTCGAGATTCAATAGCAATAGCAATAGCAGTTAGACTTATATACCGCTTCATAGGGCTTTCAGCCCTCTCTAAGCGGTTTACAGAGTCAGCATATATTGCCCCCACAGTCTGGGGTCCTCATTTCACCCACCTCGGAAGGACGGAAGGCTGAGTCAACCTTGAGCCGGTGAGATTAGAACCGCTGAACTGCAGATAACAGTCAGCTGAAGTAACCTGCAGTACTGCACTCTACCCACTGCGCCACCTCAGCTCTTGGGGGAAATAAAAGGAAAAACCTACTTGGTAGAAGCTATTCAATGCTAGTTCTTATATGTTAAGGAATTAAGGAGATAGTCTTCTAAAGTGTTCTTACTAGGGCGCAGAATGAGAAAGAGAGCCTAGAAATGGATTCCCTGGAAGGAATAGTTCTAGGACATGCTTAATGTTATCTACTCAGAAAGATTAGGGTGAGTGATCTAGGTAGAGAGGATCTGCTTCTGTAATCCTGATATGTCGCACATAGTCTGGTAAATCACCTCGCAAGTCCCCTGTGTAAGAGGAGCAGTCATATAAATCATATAAATCAACAAATATGCAAATGAATAAAATTGATTTTATAAGGAAGGGGGGAAGGAAGGAGGGAAGGAAGGAAGAAAGGAGAGAAGGAGAGAAGAAAGGAGGGAAGGAGAGAAGAAAGGAGGGAGGGAAGGGGGAAGGAGGGAGGGAAGAAGGAGAGAAGAAAGGAGGGGAAGAAGGAGAGAAGAAAGGAGGGAGGGAAGGGGGAAGGAGGGAAGGAAGGAAGGAGGGAAGAAGAGAAGGAGGGAAGGAAGGAGGGAAGGGAGGAAGAAGAAGTAGGATTGTTGTATATTGTCAACTGTAGGGGAGAAAAATTGTTACAAATACATATTATTAATAACAGTTATGAGATCATATAATTGTGAATGTATATATGAGAAATAAAATTAAAAAAATTGATTTTATAATGGAAGAGCAAGTTATTTTGGCCTCTCATTCTCTGAACAAAAAAGAATATGATGTGTATTTTAGGAAAGGGAAGTAACAGTAAGTATACTCACGTTTCTTCTTGAGGACAACGTATTTTTCAGAGGCTGAATATAGTAGTGGCTTCTCACATCGCCATAAACGCCTAAAAATGAAATACTGGCTGTGAGTGCATGGAGGAAACATCTAAATATCCCCAAATGGCCATGCTGGCTGGGGAATTTTGGGAGTTGAAGTCCAGACATCTTCAAGTTGCCAAGGTTGAGAAACACTGTGTTACAATCAAACCGATGTACAGGTCTCCCTTCCCTTAAGTTCTGAGAGCTGAGATACACTCACAGCTTACATTATGTCACCCTCCCACATACCCAGTTTTACAGGACTTCTAACTTTACCGTTCTCTCTTTAGTAGCATTATTCTTTCCTCAAATGGAAAATGTTCCAACTCGACTAGTTGAACAGTACTGGCCTTAACTGTTAACAGGGAATATTGCATGAAGGCTGGATGCAACTCATTTCATTTCATTTATTGAATTTCTATGCCGCCCAATCCCGGAGGACTCCGGGCGGCTTACAGAAATGAAAAAAAGAATTAAAAATAATTATTAAAACAATGGGACACAACAAGTTCAAAAGGAACACAACAGACACCCAATCAGACAGGGCTGGACCACCACCAACAAGGGGTCAACAGCCCCAGGCCTGCCGGAAAAGCCAGGTTTTAATGGCTTTGCGAAAGGCCATGAGAGTGGGTAGGGCCCGGATCTCCGGGGGCAGCTCATTCCATAGGGCCGGAGCGGCAACAGAGAAGGCCCTACTCCTAGGCGTCGCCAGCCGGCATTGTCCTGCTGAAGGTAGCCGGAGAAGGCCCATCCTGTGCGATCTTATTGGTCTGAGGGAGGTATGTGGCAGAAGACGGTCCTGTAGGTACCCAGGTCCTAGGCCATGTAGGGCTCAAGCTTATAACTTAGGCTACACCCTTCCAAATCACTGGAAAATATTTGGGGAAAGTTTAATTGATTAAAGCCATGATACATGGTAGAGGCGAGTATTTAATGGTCTACCTGGTGACTATGGCAAATGGAAGATTACCACATAGATCAGAGGTCCACAACACCATCCCATGGCCCACTATCAACCTGTGAGCTCTTCAGAACAGGGCTGCCCAAAGCAGTGTACAAGCGCACGCACACCCGCACTTATGCAAGCAGCGTGCGAGCGAACGCATGCGTGTTCCATTTGCACAGGGAGCAGGCGCGCATGCCTGCCACTCACGCAAACGGAGCTGTGCATGCATGCAGGTGCTTGCCCGTTGCTCACGCAGAATTATTCCCTTCCCACACGTCCGCAAAGCCAAAAAGGTTGGGGAACTCTGACATAGAGAATAAGTGGACTCAATGATAAATACCATGAATTAACAGAAGAAATTAAAAACCATTTTGATATGTTGGATGTATGTGAAACTAAGGGAAACCAGAAGAATGTCAATCTGAATGATCTTGATATTAAAGTTGATAAAAACAGGCACAAAAGCAAAAGTATAGGTCTGATTACGAATGAAACAGCTAACCTGTGGTTTAGAGTAAAACTCCAGAAGACGAGAAAAGCTGTGCGTGTTAGGACATTTATTTTATTAGATTATATGAATGAGTGGATATGAACAAAATGAGGGAGGACAAAACAAAAGTGCTTTTGGCCGTTCAGAGACTCCAAAATGAATACCAATGGTGAGAATTTGATGAGCTCCTTCTGGGAAAAGTAATCTTGGCCTCCTCCGGGTGCCATCTACCAGCCAATGCCACCTGGCTATTACCCAGGGGAGGGCCTTCTCTGTGGCAGCTCCGGCCCTCTGGAACGAACTCCCCGCGGAGATCCCTCACCTCTCTCCAGGCCTTCCGGAAAGCCGTCAAAACCTGGCTTTGCCGGTAGGCCTGGGGTTGATGAGTTCCCCTCCCCTCTCGACTTGTATGGTTGTGTGACTGTTGTTTACTTTTATTATTTGTATTTTGTTTTTTATGTTCCCCTTTTTCCCCCTTGAATTGTTCGCCGCCCTGAGTCCTCCCGGAGAAGGGCAGCATACAAATAATAAAATTCTATTCTATTCTATTCTATTCTATTCTATCTTCAATAGCAATAGCAGTAGCGCTTAGAGTTATATACTGCTTCACAGTGCTTTACAGCCCTCTTTAAGTGGTTTAGTCAGTATATTGCCCCCAACAATCTGGGTCCTCATTTTACCAACCTCGGAAGAATGGAAGGCTGAGTCAACTTTGAGCCTGTGAGAATTAAACCTCTGGCAGTCAGCAGAGTTAGTCTGCAGTACTGCATTCTAACCACTGCGCCACCACGGCTCATGTCTGTTTAATTGTATGTATAGGAAAAGTCAATAAATAATAAAAGTGTATTAAAAAAAGACTGAGTGCATTAATGAAGGATACGAGAACAATGAGAGTTTAAAATGTTAGTTGATACATAGGGAAAAACATGGAAAAAAAGAAATGAAAAAAAAACCCAAAATGAAAATTGAAAGCCTGCAGGAAGATAAAATATTAACCCCCATATGAAAAGGGAGTAGCAATATAATTTCCCAACACAATAAATAGAAAATATATAGATGCAAAGAAGAGGAAACCCTTTGGAATAGACTGAAACAAATTATAGTGCAGAATACCGTAGAAGAGTTAACGCCATAGAGTTATAGATATGAAAAAGAATACTAGGCAGAATGACTAAGCGTAAGAGTCTTTTGTGGATGAGGAACAGAGCAGAACAGACAGACTAGAATCAGTGAGGGGAATTTGTGAACTTTTTAGAATTATCCATAATGCTGTATAATATTATGGCTTGCAGGAATTGGAATTCATCCAGTTCCTGCTAATAGATATTCTGTTTAAATAAACCTCACCGAAAGCAGTGCACTTCATTGTTTAAGCAGACTCTCAGATAACCTCTGACACAGTAGTACAATATTACGCATAGTTCTGAAGAATTTACACTATAGTATATTAGCTAATGATTGCTGCAAAATGATAAAAGAAGCATATAATATACTGTGAAATACTGTATACTGTAAATATAATGTGAAATACAGAAGGTTGCAATGAACAAAAACAAACAGAGCAAGAATTAGTTAAACAAGCTAATGCTTAAAGCAGGCTGGGTAATGGAAAACAATTTCGATTATAATAAAATATAGTTCTCCAAGTGAATGAAAATGGCCAATAAGGAATCTTCAGCAGAATGAGTTGAATTAAAAATAAAAAACATAAAATAATTTGGGATAAAACCGACATGAGGAAATATTTGGAATATTTTTGAGTTCCTTAGGGGAATGATAATGATTTGCCAAAAAAATGGGAACAAAATGCACATCCAGGCAACACACTGATGAAAAGGAAACATAAATATAGTGGGAATGTTGAGAAATCAGAAGACTACATGTGTAGAATGTATATTAAAGGAATGTGAAAATACAGACATGCTTGTGAGGTGGAGAGTTGACATGTACGTATTAAAGACTGTGCCTGAAAACTGAAATGTAACACCAACAATATGGTTCACCGGCAAATGCACACTAGTCAAAATCGCACCGACAAAACCGCGCTGACAAAACCGCGACGTCAAAATCGTGCGCCAATCAACAATCAACAAACTAGGACGTGAAAACAACCTTATAACCCATCCACCCTAACCCTCACCCTAACCCTAAGCCTCACCCTAACCCTCACCCTAATCGCGGTTTTGATGTTGCGGTTTTGTCGGCGCGGTTTTGTCGGCGCGCATTTGACTAGCGCGCATTTGTCGGGTCATGCAACAATATCTGATAGGGAACTTCAACTTAGAGAACAGCAGCAATGGCAAAACTAATAGCGCATATCCACAACAGAAGTCTAACATGAATCCATATATACAACTTAACATACAACTAGACAAATACAACCATTTACAGTATGGCTTCAAAGGAGCTCTAAATGTTTATACTCACTGCAAATTGGTCTGAGTGCCAAAAAAAGGGGGAGGTTAGAGTAAGGGGGGGAAATCACAGCAAACAGTTAAATGTAGTAATATGTATTAAAGATCGAAAGTGAAGACATTTTAAGATGAGCCAGTGATGTTGTGTGACGTTGTTGCAAGGAATAAACATTTGTTGAAAAAGTGAAATGGCTACATTTAGGGGAAGGCTTCTGTTCACTTTGTTACCAGGAAGTGAGAGTTGGGTGTGTCAGGGAAACAAGTGGAACGTGGTGGAAAGCGGGTGTTTAAGAAGGCTGACATGAAAAATAAGAAGAGATAAAAGTCAGGACTGAAGAAGAGGGACTAAATATTAAAAGTGAATGATGTACACTAAGCCGGTTTGGTCGTTCAAACAGAATGAATGAGGGTCGAGTTCCAAAAGAAATATATGAAGGAGGAATAGGTTGAGAGTAACAGGAAGACCGATAAAACTATTATTGATTGAAGTTGATGAGAAACTGAAGAAAAGGGAAGATTAAAGGACTGAAAAAATGGATGAAGCAGTGTATACATGTGAGGGAAGCAAGATTGGTTCACATGGATATAAAGATAATGGAGAGATGCAATGACTGGTGTTGATATAAACTACATTAAGCTGTATTTTCTTTTCCTATAATGCCCTATTTCCTTTGGCTCACTATTTCTTACTCCTTTGCTTTGTTTCGCATAACTAAGAGAATGTATTTAAGAAACATACCTGATTCTTTCTTCATTATATTTTTTCTGCTCCACATCCAGAATATTCTTTACAACCATGTACCATTTTCTAATATCAAAAATCTGACAACCTGTAGAACAAGACAACTTGTAACTCTTCTCTTAAAAGCATTCAACAGAGAAACAAACTCGGAAAGAGACAAGCCTTATTACACAAACAAACCAGGCTAACTCTTTCCACTTTGCAATTAAATGTGCTACACTGATTTTCCGATATCCTAAGATTAAGCGCATATATTAACTAATATAAACAAGTCTACTTCCTAATGCAGATTTTCAAAGATAATGATTTAATCCCAAACAACCTACACCGAAGCCTATAAAATGATTTCACCAGCTTTGTCACCCTGTGACAAAACCATCTTCATTAAACCATAATAGTTTATAGTTTACAGTTTTATTGATTTAAACCATAATAGCTCTCGGAAACACAGCGCCCCACTGACCCAAAACATGTAGGTCATCAAAAAAGTTTAATATGGATCACAGCTACGGACAGCAGGAACGTTTGAGGGAACCTGCATCAAAAGAATGAGAGACTGTGCAAAAGAAAAGCATAAACTTGCAGCCAGTCTGTGAATGCCTGTGACTGAATTTTTAACTTATTTATTGACATAATAAATTTCTACTGCTTTTAAATGGTGTGTGGTTTTCTTCATTGCGGTTTTGTCGTCGCGCTTATATCAACGCGGAGTTGTGGGCGCGATTATGACATCGCGTTGTAGTCGGCGCTATTTTGTCGATCGCTGTTTTGTCAGGTCATGAACTGAAGAACTGGTTGATTCATATGATCTCTGAATTCACTGACTCAAAACTTATATCCTATAAGTAGCAACTGTAAAAATTCAGGCAATCCCTTGAATATTTTTAAAGTCATCTGCCAACATATTATAAACCATGCAGAGATTTTTTCCTAATTTTGAATATTTTTCAGACAAGTCTTCACAATTATAGATACTTTAAGAGGAATGGTTGAAATTACAAAACTTAATCTATATTGCTATTTTTAAAAAGCTTGGTTACCTTCTTCATTTTTTTTGTTTCTTTCCTCCGTGTAGTTTGCTAGCAACCTGAAAGTATAAAATGCTAATCAGATTGGCTTCTTTATTGGAATCGTGACCCTGCGTTTAAACTTATCAAATGTATTTAATATTTGAATTACTACCACTGGGCTGTTTAAAAGTACTGTAGTCTGTCAGCCTTATATTTACCCTACGTACAAATGAGCATCTGCTGCCATCAAAGAGGGGCATCGCTAAATTTTCACATGTAGAAATTCAGGTTGCCAGCGCAGCCCAAATATTAAACTTCACTGCGTCAAAACAATTTTTATCTGCCTGCACATAAGATAAATAATACTTTGATTAATACTAGGTTCAATAAATTCTGACGCTATTAGAGCTTTAATGAACACAATTTGTCGTAGGAAAATGGCAAAGGGAAATGCAAGTTGCAATTAATTTTTTTTATTTATTATATTTATTAGGTTTGCGTATTGTCTCTTGTATAGGAGCTCAAGACGGTACTTAGTGCTGACTCCCTTTTTCCAAACAACAACAATCTGGGGAAGAAGGCTGGGCTGAGAGAAACTGACTCACCCAAAGGTATCCGGTGAAGAGGCATGGGTGAAAATTAATATTAACCAAACAAGAAGCTATCTTTTATCTAAACCATTTTCAATTCTTAAAGATTTTTTTTATAATTAAGAACATTTGACTAATAACTTTACAATTCAGAGTTGCAAAGTTAAATATTCTCTTTTTTTAAAAAAAATAAAGATAAGGACACTTACCACTCATATTCATCATCCAACAAGAATAGAATTTTCAGCACTACTATAATAATAGCTACGGCAAGTATATCGTATTTCACTTTCCAAGTGGATTTATTGCCAGGATGAAGCGTCAGAAAGTCTGTTTCACCAACACCAATTTTTTTTATCACTTTACAAGTCCATTTATTCATTTCATCTGAATGGGAAAAAAAAATTGGGAGCAGCCTCAAATAGCAGTTAGACTTATAGCAGTTAGACTTATATACCGCTTCATAGGGCTTTCAGCCCTCTCTAAGCGGTTTACAGAGTCAGCATATTGCCCCCAACAATCCGGGTCCTCATTTTACCCACCTCGGAAGGATGGAAGGCTGAGTCAACCTTGAGCCGGTGAGATTTGAACAGCCGAACTGCAGAACTGCAGTCAGCTGAAGTAGCCTGCAGTGCTGCACTCTAACCACTGCGCCACCTCGGCTCTTATGTTACAGAATGCAACATTCTGAAATAGTCACACCAACCAATAAGCTACATATTGTCTCTCTGAAATAGTTACGTAGTTGCAAGTAAACATGTTTAGCCTTTAGGAATCAGTATTTCAGATAAAATGGAAAATCGTATTAGAATATCTCCTAGTACAAAGTAGACCAGGCTCAGTAAAAATAAAACTCTTTAACAACTGATTATTTTGGCATTACAAAACTAAAGTAAAACTCCATAAACTTCCAACGATTTTGTTAGAAAGTATAAGCAATCAGAAACTTAATACACTAAGTAAAATTAAATTACAGTTCATGGTCAGGTCAAAAATTAAATTTAAAAAAGTATGTGTTGAGGTTTTATAGATTGATAGTATGATTAACTTAAGTGTTCTTGGTTTTCTTTTTAAGTTATTACACTAAATTCAGAGCATAATGTAAGAATCTTTCTGACTTTTCGAGTTAGCAAGGATGTCACAAACCTTCACTAGATGCAGTGATTGTCTGAATAAATGTGATAGATGATAGACAGACAGACAAATATCTTTATTTTTGTTTTGTAAAGGTCCAATTGCTTGTTCATTGTACCCATTATCTTGTTTTACTATAGGACCCTCTGTTTCAAAAAATAAGGTTTTGACCAGAGGTGGGTTCCTACCAGTTCGCACCTATTCGGTAGAACCGGTTCGTCAAATCTACCGAACCGGTTAGAAGAGGTTCCACCAGTGGACCCGGAAAGCAGGCCACACCTACAGAAGAGGTTCCAATTTTTATTGAAACCCACCACTGGCAAGGATCTTGTAACTTGACAGCTTTAAGACTTGCATGCTTCAATGCCAGAGTTTCTGAATAGCTACTTGGACCGACCTAAGTACTAATTCATAATTTCATATCCGGTCACATGGGCAGCAAGCCACTCCCATCCAGTCACATGGGTGGCAAGCCACTCCCACAAAGGAGGCCACACCCACAGAGTAGGTTCCAACAATTTTTGAAACCTACCACTAGTTTTGACCAAGAACATATAAACAACTAGAAGATACTAAAGTAGACTACTAAATATTCCCTTACCAGGCAAGTTGATTTCCATCATGTATTTCATGCAAAGAATATTTGGATGAAGAAAGCTGCCCTCTGTTATATCTGGAAAACAAGGCAGATCGATGAAATCTGCAAGGGCATGCATTTTTTTATAAATATCCTCATACTTAGGCCAAGACTGAAAAACAAAATATGTTAACAAATATTAGAATGGACAAACTCATTTTCTACAGGATCTTTTCCTCATCTTGCTCAAAACAGATGCCCATGTTTTCTTAGCTACCCTACAGAGCCCCAAGTATTATGCAGAATTCCTCCAGCATCAACTTTAATTCATTATGCTCTTTTGAAAAATACATAGCCAAAACATAAATATCACAGGAACAAATTAAACTTTAATTTTAAATTATTTGTTCGCAATAGCTTCAGACTATATAATCATTATTATCATGCACTTACTGATATATACTATAGAAACATACATAGATACATTTACACACACAGAGGAACAAATTAAATAACTTTAATTTTAAATTATTTGTTCACAAATAATTGACTATATAATCATTATCATGCACTTACTGATATATACTGTAGAAACATACATACATTTACACACACACACACACACACTTTATATATACATATACATAGAGAGAGAGAGAAAGAGAGAGAGAGAGAGAGAGAGAGAGAGAGAGAGAGAGAGAGAGAGAGAGAGAGAGAGAGAGAGAAAGCAGGATAAATGTAATATTATTGTTCGTCATAGAGATGTTTAAACTGGATTTTGAATTTTTGTCTACCTGTCCAGGGAAAGGAAACCTTATAGGATAGATCCAGATTAGCTTAATTTCACAAAGGTAGAAGAGTTAGAATAGGAAAAATATCCCATGGATATTCACAAATGTTGCTTTTGTGTTTTTAGACACTTATTTTTTGTGTTGTCACACCATTTCTCCTTTTTTCTCTGACATATCTAGAGGGCTTCGGACACACAAGCGACCTGTTATTATAGTTGTGCTGGTCAGTGGACATGATAAAAACTCCTGAATTTCACAACACATGGACAGACTTAACATACTTTCCACTTGGAAACTCTGAGCATCTTACGCCAAGCCAACTTTCAAAATGCTAGAGAATTTCTGGAAACCTGGTGCTCAGACAAATTGGCCATCAACAGACACATAGAAATAAATAACATCTACATACCATTCAAGAGAGGCAACCAAAAAGCCATAAAGGAAACAAAGACCAAAATACTTTCTCACTAGCAATTAGTATCCAGATGAACAGACATTAACGCCGAGATTAACACTAGACAAAAATCAATACTCCAATCAAGGAAGCACAAAGTAGAAAATACTATTCCTAGCGACACTGGCAGTCAACCACTAGTACATAAAACAAGAGAAAACCCCATTCCCTTCTAGAACCGATGATGTTACCCAGCATGATAATGAAACATCTACAAGGAAACAACCAAGCTTAAAGAGCATCAAGGACCTTATAAGAGCCAGCTTCCCCTGGCCTTTTCCTACTCAAAAGATACGTATTGGTGTAGGATAAGCAGCAACGGAATAGAAGGCATTTCACTAAAGAATCTTCCATGTGCTGAAGATTCTTCATTCCCGTTTTACAAATTATTTGACTGAACAAAATAGTTACATTACTAAATTGGACCAAAAATGGGGAAACAATGCAAAAACGGGGTAAATATTTTTATCTTTGGCATAACAGTTTTTCTTCCCTTGTTTTTGTTTAAAAGACTGGTGATACAACATTCATTCAAAACATTTTAAGTTTTACCGCTCATTAAATAAGCTCAAGATTCCAGAGATCAGAAACACACAATGTATATAATTTAAAGAAAATTTTTATACCCGAACATAAATAGAAGCTGTATTACTATAGTCATGAATGTTCAGATCAGCAAGTTTTTTTTTTCAAAGTATCTTTCCTATCTGGAGGTTTTTCTTGAAAAACCAGAAATATTTGTATTACCAGACTTTTGTGCATTGAGTTTAGTCTGGCCTTCAGCATTTCAGGACACTAGTTTAAAAGCAGGATTTAATCATGGGAATTACAAGCTGGAAGCAACATCCTTTCCTAATATCTATGACATCTCTGTACATAATCTCTCCAAATTTTTTTAAAAAAATATAAGATTTTAATTAACATAAAATGAACCAAACGTGTAGGTTTTATTCTGAAACATATTAATTGAAATAGCAATTTTTCAACATTAAACGTTAATAATGAGGCATATAAAGATTCATGTGTGTAATGAAACAAATGGTTTAAGGAAGATGAATATTTTTTAATGGAGAAAATTATACGGTCATTTTCATGACTGTAAAGGTTTCTAGGCTCAGGCAAAACTGCAAGTGGGTCTATTGCTTTAAGTGGAAATCCCTGGAGTAAAAGTGACACCACTACACTGTAGGAAACCAAAATTGCCACCAAATTAATTTGTGCACATTGTAGGGAAGGCATATTTCATTCCACCATATTCCACCATTGGTGGAAAGAGACAGTACACATGAAAAATGTAGCCATTTAGTAGTTATCACAGTACCATTCTGATCTCATAGAAAGTCAATGTGAAAAAGTCTATAGGAAATTACAACAGGCCCCCACTCTACACACACACACACACACACACACACACACACACACACACACACTATATATATATTCAGAAATGCAATTTCTTACATTCAGCTTGCCTTAATAGGAGAGAACTACAGCAACATACAGTACATGAAATTTCTGAAATTTTGCTTTTATAGGTAAAGTTTAAATATACTTTAAAGAAACAACTCTCAACCTGTCTCCAGAACCAAGTTTCAGAAAACTCTACAACCTGTCATTAAGATAATTAATACAGTAATTATCTAAAGGCTTTAAAGAAATATTTAACGTAATTTTTAGGTGCTAAACAATTCTACTGGGCTAGAGCCATTCATTTAAAGAAAGCTAACTAAAAGCGATGGTGAACATTTTAACTACAAAAGGCATTTAGATATATACCAAGCCATATAATTTTTTAAAAAAAAAATGGTATATACAGGAAATGGTGAGGACCACATTCATCCCACCCAAAGCTACGTGAATAATTTTCCTGCTCACGTCCATAATACTGACATTTTCACTGACATTAGCAAAAATATTAGTCACATTTATAATGTGGCTGCAGACCACCACAGAGACAGGAGGCATAATCCAAGCAAATCAGAGATTTCTGTCAACAATATAATTTTTTCTGCAGCTATTTAGCTGCCAAGTCTTTCTCTTCAAAAACAATAGAAGCCATTTGGCCATCCAGGAGGGCAATGAAATATAGTAAGACTGTTCAGGTAAAGAAAGCATTTATACAAATTTGGATATGCCAAATATATGCACACCAAGATGAAATTCAGAACAGAAGAACTGTTCCGAGGTGGCGCAGTGGTTAAATGCAGCACTGCAGGCTACTTCAGCTGACTGCAGTTCAGCAGTTCGGCTGTTCAAATCTCACCGGCTCAGGGTTGACTCAGCCTTCCATCCTTCCGAGGCGGGTGAAATGAGGACCCGGATTGTTGTTGGGGGCGATATGCTGACTCTGTAAACCGCTTAGAGAGGGCTGAAAGCCCTATGAAGCGGTAGATAAGTCTAACTATTACTATTGCTAACTTTAAAGCCCAACACCAACATTTAGAGCAACCTATAAAAAATTGATTAGCCTATTACAAGCATGGAACTCTATTGACAAATCAGTTGGACTAGGAGCTGGAAGAGCCAAGTTCTTGTCCATCTTCAAACAAGGAAAATCACCTGAGGGCTCTAAATTAATCTCAGGGCCACCTTCCTCATAGGGTTGTGGGGGGAAAATATATATATACCACAGTTAGATATCAATGTATATTTTAAAAAATACCAAAATACTACTGACTAGACATGTCACTAGAAGCCAATCATAAGATTACAACTGATTTATCTTGGCATGCATGCAAATTCACTGGAGAATCAATGATGCTAGGAATAGTTAGTGGAACAAGAAGAAGGGGCGACCACAGAACATGCTGGCTTGGTAACATCAAATCTGATACAAAGGTGAACAGCCAATTACCTCCCATAGACCGATTAGATCCCACAGATTAGGCCTCCTCCGAATTCCATCCGCCGGCCAATGCCGACTGGCGACTACCCGGAGGAGAGCCTTCTCTGTGGCTGCTCCGACACTCTGGAACGAACTCCCCGTGGAGATTTGAACCCTCACCACCCTGCAGGCCTTCCGCAAAGCCCTTAAAACCTGGCTGTTCCGACAGGCCTGGGGCTAAAGAGCT
This sequence comes from Thamnophis elegans, assembly GCF_009769535.1. Taxonomy (NCBI): domain Eukaryota; kingdom Metazoa; phylum Chordata; class Lepidosauria; order Squamata; family Natricidae; genus Thamnophis; species Thamnophis elegans. The sequence goes on along the minus strand of NC_045543.1, from coordinate 5,160,819 downwards.
TTTGCCCCCCTCCTCGAATGGTATGGTTGTTGTGTGCTTTTAAATTGTGTATTTATGTTCGTCTTTTTATCCCCTGTCTGTACCCCCTTCCCTGACCGAATTGTGAGCCGCCCTGAGTCCCCTTCGGGGAAAAGGGCGGCATATAAATGAAATAAATCCTAATCCAACAACTGAAAGAAGCTATACTTGACAGGGTAGCATGGAAAGTCCTTGCCTATAAAATCACCAAGAGTCAGACACGACTGAATGGTTAAAACAACAACTAACAAACAAAATGTGAACAGTAATTGTACCACCTCAGTACAGCCCTTCATGGTATTGGACCTGGGTACTTGAGAGACCGCCTGCTGCCAATTACCTCCCAAAGACCTATTAGATCCCACAGACTAGGCCTCCTCCAAATTCCATCCGCCAGCCAATGTCAATTGGCGACCACTTGGAGGAGGGCCTTCTCTGTGGCTGCTCCGGCCCTCTGGAACGAGCTCCCCGTGGAGATCCGGACCCTCACCACCCTCCAGGCCTTCCGCAAAGCCCTTAAAACCTGGCTGTTCCGGCAGGCCTGGGGCTGATGAGTTCCCATCCCCGCTTGAATTGTGTGGCTGTTGATTGTTTTTAAATTGTTTTTTGTATTTTGTTGCTTGTCCTTTGTTTTTTTGTTTTGTACTATCCCCCCCCCCCCTTGGTTTGTTAGCCGCCCTGAGTCCCTTCGGGAATAGGGCGGCATACAAGTGAAATAAACCTTTGAAACCTTTAAAAAGATTGTGTCATTATATTTGACAATCTTCGCAATTGCATAAGATAAGTTTGTAAGTTTAATTTTATTTATAGGCCGCCCAATCCCGAAGGACTCCGGGCGGCTTACAGAAGGGAAGAGAAAGAAAATTTAAAAAAAGTAAAAATAAAATAAGACAAGTTAAAATGACACAAATACATCAGTGCAGTGTCACCAACACAGCACATGTTATTGATGCTTCCTCTGCCAAAGGGATTCATAGACATAATACTTTTTAATTAAGTCTAGGTATGAGTCTTGAAAACTCTATTTTGTCGTACTGGTCAGATAGTTCTGGTTGAATATCCAGTGCACAGCCATTCCAGAGACCGCTTCTCTTTTGTAAGACTTACTACTTAAATACTACGAGAAATGTCGCAATGTTGCATTCTCTTAAGATCACCCCACATTATATTACTCAGTATTGATGTTTCCATCTAATAGGATCTGAGCATTTATAGCTCTACAATGTCTCTCTTTGTCTAGTTTACACTCGCTAAATAAAATTTGTTCTAAGTACAGGTAATCCTCCACTTACAACAGTTTGTTCGTTCAAAGTTACAACGGCACTGAAAATAGTGACTTATGACCCTTTTCCACATTTATAACCATCGTAATATCTTCATGGTCACATGATTTAATTTGGATGCTTCACAATTGACTCATATTTATGACGGTTGCAGTGTCCTGGAGTCATGTCATCCTCTTTTGTGACTTTCTGGCAGTCAGTGGGAAACAGATTCACTTACCAACCATGTTACCAATTTAACAACTGCAGTGATTCACTTAACAAACGTGGCAAGGAAAGTTGGAAAATGGGGGGGGGGAAATCACTTAACAAATTTCTCAATAAGCAACATAAATTTTGGGCTCAAGTGTGGTCATAAGTTGAGGACTACATATATATATATATATATATATATATATATATATATATATATATATATGTGTGTGTGTGTGTGTGTGTGTGTGTTTGTGTGTGTGTGTTTATTTGTGCTGATAAATAAATAAAGGGAGACTAGTATAGATCTATTTCAAGCTATTTAGTTCTCATCAGCTAGCCATACCCTTACTGGGATTTGAACCTGGGCTATATAACATACTAGGCAGACATCTTAGCCATTAGACCACAGGTTCTTATCCGTTATCAGCGAAGCCGATGGTTTCTGTCGTGATGGACTCGTGACGAGCCGATTGACAGATGATGGAAGCAGTTAGCTTCCTCCCATAATTGGGGCTTACCAGGGGTTGTAAAAATCTAATATATATGTGTGTGTGTGTGTGTGTGTGTGTGTGTGTGTGTGTGTATGTATGTATATATATATATATTCTCTTCAAAATATATATATATATATATTCTCTTCAAAAGTAAATCAACCTTCATTGCTAGCAGTAAAAAATTCTAATTTTCATACTTTTCAAGTAAGCCTTGGTTATGTGTATCAACTTTATGGAAATAACTGATAATTTGGGGGAGGGGGATTTCTACAGGTTTGCAGTATCTCCATTTCCAGCTTCTCTAGTGAGCAAAATACCGAGGACTGTGTGTTTTAGCGTACGTGGGTATAACTTCTCCTTTTTAGTCATACTACAGTACTATGGGAAAATGCCAGGGTCTTGGCTCAAAGGAAAGTATTCCGTTTCCTTGTGCCTTGAACCAATGTTTATTTTTTTCCTTACAGAAACACCACTTTTGTCCCCCTATGAATGTTTCTTTGTTTTTATTCTTTTGTGCCTTTGAGTCAGTGTTGACTTGTGGCAACTGCCTGCACTAATCCTTATAGTTCCCTTGGCAAGATTTTAGGAGGAGATTGCTATTGCCTCCTTCCTAGGACTGAGAGAAAGTGACTGCTCAATATCACCCGGCTGACTTTGTGCCCAAGGCAAGACTAGGACTCCCAGTTTCTAGTCTGACACCTTAATCACTACACCAAACTGGTCCTTGGATATGTTTATTTATTGTAGTACTGGAAAAGTCCATCTATAGAAAGCTGTGGTGCAGTCGGCTGACAATTAGGAAAAAGTGTATTGATAATATCATCGATGATTACACCAGATTTAACACTTACACCCAAAAGAATAAATGACTTTGTGACTTAAAGCTCACACTGTAAAGTATAGATCAGATTAAAATTCCTTTGCTATGCATGTCATTGTAATCTTATTTTTCTGTAGCTCATGAGCCTGATGAAATAGAAGGCAGCTTGTATTTTTTTTTCTTTTTTAATTTATAGGCCGCCCTTTTCCCTGAGGGGACTCAGGGCGGCTTACAACCTATAGGGAGGGGATACACGTAATGACATATACAGACAATACATAATTAAAAATAGAAGCAACATTCATTCATCATTCGGGTGGGGACGGATCCCAATCTTTAACCCCAGGCCTGGCGGGATAGCCAGGTCTTGAGGGCTGTGCGGAAGGTCTGGAGGGTGGTGAGGGTACGAATCTCCACGGGGAGGTCGTTCCAAAGGGTCGGAGCTACTACTGAGAAGGCTCTCCTCCGCGTAGTTGCCAGTCGGCACTGGCTGGCAGATGGAACTCGGAGGAGGCCTAATCTGTGTGATCTAATCGGTCGTGAGGAGGTAATTGGCAGGAGGCGGTCTCTCAAGTATTGTATTGTATTGCATGAACTATGTAACATCAAAAGTCAGAAGTGCTCAAATGATACACGGCTGTTTTGTAATTAGGTATACTGATCCTTTTAAGAACCAACTTTTCTTTACAACTCTTAATTAACTTTCAAAATATTCCTATATTTTATGTGGCAATATACCATTTTTCCTCATTACATTCAATCCCAGAATGGTTAACCAAATCATATTTTAATTTCTCTCTAATATGGATATTTCTGGAGGTTTTCTTTCCACTGATATATTGATGATGTTTTTTTTAATTATTTCTCCTTGGCCAAAATAGCAGAGTGCTGCAGGAGGCTGTCCTGGCCAAAAATGGGGTGCCGGGGGGGGGGGGGGATGCATACAGTTCCCCCCAACCCGGTTTGGCCAGCAAGGTGCTGCAGGAGGCATCCATCCCATCTCCCTTCCTCCAAGCTGGCCTGTTGAAAACTACAATGCTAATCCGGTTTGCGTGTTGGGCTGTTTTTCACCCTACCCAGGTTCCTAGAAAGCCTCTGGAGCCTGAGGAGGGCGAAAAACAGACGTACTGGGCCCACCGGAAGTCGGAAAACAGGCAGTTTCCAGCCTCCAGAAGGTCTCTGGGGGGAGGGAGAGGCTGTTTTTGCCCCCCCCCCAAGGCTCCAAAAAAACCTGTGCGCGCATGCACGGAGCAGGATCACACATTGCATGTGCAGGGGGCCTGGTGCAGGGGGGCATTAAATTTTTGGGGTGGGCACGTGAGCGCACGTGTGTATGCTTTTGGCACCCAAGGCAAAAAATGTTCACCATCACTATACGATTGAGAATGGAGCCGAGGTGGCGCAGTGGTTAAATGCAGCACTGCAGGCTACTTCAGCTGACTGCAGTTCTGCAGCTCGGCGGTTCAAATCTCACCGGCTCGAGGTTGACTCAGCCTTCCATCCTTCCGAGGTGGGTAAAATGAGGACCCAGACTGTGGGGGCGATATGCTGACTCTGTAAACTGCTTAGAGAGGGCTGAAAGCCCTATGAAGCGGTATATAAGTCTAACTGCTATTGCTATTGCTAATGAGGCTGCAAATATTGCCCACCACAACTGAATTCCTCTAATATCATTAATGTTAATTTTAATCTCAGCTCTAATTCACCCTCCTTTTATCCTTTATTGTTACTTTTACGGGGGATTGTATGTGTATTTTATGCATGCAGGTTGGTATAAGATTATAATAAACCTTATACTCCTTTCCCTTCCTGGCAAGTGTTTGGAATAAGAGAATAGATTTCTCCATCTTTTTCTTTTTTAAACATTTACTGTAGAAGTCTGCGTATATTAAAGTGGTCTTTCAGTAACCTAGATCCCAAGCCATAGAAGGCTTTATGGATTCAAACTTTGAAGTTGTACTTAAAAACCAGGAGACAGTGACATTCTTTTAGGAAGTCCTTAAACCTATAGCATTATTCTCTTTTTCCATTCATCAGCATAGTTACTATATGTTGGAAAAAATGTAACTTAAGTACAGGTAGTCCTCAACTTAAGACCACAATTGAGCCCCAAATTTCTGATGTTAATGAATTTTGCCCCATTTTATGATCTTTCTTGCCACAGTCGTTAAGTGAATCATTGCAGTTGTTAACTAACAATCCAGGTCCTCATTTTACCCACCTCGGAAGGATGGAAGGCTGAGTCAACCTTGAGCCGGTGAGATTTGAACAGCCGAACTGCCGAACTAGCAGTCAGCTGAAGTAGCCTGCAATGCTGAATTTAACCACTGCGCCACCTCGGCTCTTCCACCTGGAGGATTCCGGGCGGCTTACAACAATACAATTAAAATAGAAGTTTAAAAACACAAAAAACATAGTTAAAAAGACCACAACATACACCCAGTCTAATTGGGGCTGGAACTCAAACATGAGTTCAACAGCCCGGGGCCTGCCGGAATAGCCAGGTCTTAAGAGCCTTACGGAAGGCCATGAGAGTGGGTAGGGTCCGGATCTCTGGGGGCAGTTTATTCCAGAGTTGTAACATTGAATGATCATTAAATGAATGGTTGTAAGTCGGGGACTACCTCCTTGACTTAAAATCAATCCACAATTGCTATCAGGAAGGGATGTGTTCAACATAACGCATGAATATAGGTTTCAAACAAATGAAGAGTTTGCACCTTCCCCATTCTTACTCCCTCCACCCCAAAAACAAGCAAAAAAAAAGGAGGAGGGGGGGGGAACTGGGCAGAGGCAAAAATGAGCTTCATGACACCACCTTCAGTGCTTAGAAAATACTGTAATACAGAGCTACGTTTGGTATGTATACATTTTTTCATGTCATACAATTTAATCTGGCCAAACAGGTTTGGCAGATATTTGTAAGGCTTCGCAAATGTGGCTCATTAGCAATGACAGTGGAAGAAGAGAAATGAGCAGATGTCATGATTGCATAAATAGCCTCTCATACCACCTACAATGTACTTGACAAAAAAGAATCCCAAAAGTGCTACAAACCCCAAAGTGAGAATCCCGTAATATTTCGTGACCTTACATGATATTAAAATTAATTACATCTTTATTTTGATTTGATAAAAAAGGCTAAACATAAAACATTAATATTGCCTTACCCTGTGCAATGTGATGCTTTCAAAATGCCTTACAACAAATACTGACAATCTTGAGATAATTTTGATTGACCTGTTTTATTTATGACATGTCATGTTTTCTATAGTTTGCTTTTATTTCCCTTCTTCCTAAAAACCAATGCTGCTTACGACAACTACCAAAACACAACACAATAATATGATAGGCCCTTTGGCACGGGGGTTAATTCCTCTCTCAGTGGGACTGTGAATATTTTTTTTAAAAACCACTCATTTGAAATATTGCATTTATTGAGATTCATCTACCGGCAGAACAAAACTTGCTGGGAGAACAATTCTATCTTCTTTCCCAATATAACCTAAACTCCAAAGATGAATTCACCGACTTTTTATATATAGTTTAGTTTATAGTTAGTTTATAGTTTTATTGATTTGTATGCTGCCCACTCCCGAAGGACTCCGGGCGGCTTACAATAAAACAAGGGAGGGGGAATAATACACAAACAACATTAAAATATACAACAGTCACAATCTCCGGGTGGCTGAATATTACGAGAGCCCCCCGGCCTGCTGGAGCAGCCAGGACTTAACAGCTTTGCGGAAGGCCGGGAGGGTAGTAAGGGTCCGGATCTCCACGGGGAGATCGTTCCAGAGGGCCGGAGCTGCAACAGAGAAGGCTCTCCCCCGGGGAGTCGCCAGCCGACAATGGCTGGCAGATGGAATCCGGAGGAGACCTAACCTGTGTGATCGAATCGGTCTATGGGAGGTGATCGGCAGGAGGCCATATATATGATGGGGGAAAAAATGTATACAAAACCAGACAACATCATATGAATAAACTGTTTACTATTTTAAAAAAAATGTTGTGTCACATTTGGCTCAATATTGAAAACTGTTGTAGGTTTCTCATCGTCCAATATGATTATTTTAAAAATGCTAAATACAGAGCAGGTATGGATTACTTAAGGAATACAGAGAAGGAAAGCAAAGGAAGACCCTTCTAAGACTCGGGAGGCACGTGCTCACGCGATGTAACAACTTAGGGTGTGCCATGGATTATTAAAGCACAACTGAGGGTAGAAAAGAACAACTATGTGGGCGAAACACCTACTGCTTAACTTGGAGAACTGCTTAATATCCCGAATCGCTCCAAGGAAGAAGCAATATATATAGTACAAAGAGCGAGAGAAGTAGCTCATTGACAAAATTTTCTCAATGTCACAAATTACCAGTCCTGGCAATACCAGTGAAATGCAAGCGACAGAAGATGACAGTGGGAGAAGCAAACATAATTCATACAGATCAAGGCTTAACAAAGGAAAGCAACGTTTGGAGGGGGGGGGAAATGTTGAACTTAAAAGCAATTCAGTTGTGTTGGGCATGATAATCTTAATAGCCAAGTCTGCTCTCTCCCCACTTTTAACCCATTCTTGTTTTTAATCTGGAGCAGATGTTGCATCCTAATTGGGATGCTTCATCAGTCATGAGAGGTATCAAAAGACTAGGTTCCACCACAAAACCGCGGTAGACTAAAGCGCGCTCGACGAAAGCGCGTACGTGACGTCATCACAGCGCGACGAAAACAGCACGCTGTGAGCGGTAAACTTAAAATTAACGCGTAAATCTAAACCTAACCCCCCCAAACCTAACCCTAAACCTAACCCTTAACCTAACGCTAACCCTTAACCTAACGCTAACCCTAACCCTAACGCTTAACGTAACCCTAAACCTAACCCTAACCCTTAACCTAACCCTAACCCTAAACCTAACCCTTACCTTTACATGAATCGGCTTGCTTTAATTTTATTTTAATTTTAATTTAATTTATTTTTAATTTTATTTGTCGCGCTGCTGATGACGTCACGTTCGCGCTTTGATCGGGCGCGCTTTAGTGGACCGCGGTTTTGACGGGTCACGAAAGACTATCAGGGTCCAACTCACACTATGAAAAGATAACTGCTCTGTTTAAGGCTCGTTGTGTCCCTCACATGCTAAGCTTCCTTGTTGCCTTCAATTCTGCAATCCAAATCACAGATCCCTTAGGCCGGTGGTAGTCAACCTGGTCCTTACTGCCCACTAGTGGGCGTTCCAGCTTTCATGGTGGGCGGTACGGGTTTTGTCCGATGTTGAAGCATTTCCCTTTTTAAAATTTAATCGGCTTCCCTACTTTATAAATCACCGTTACTGTGGAACCGGTGGGCGGTTAGAAAATTTTACTACTAACAGAGATACAAAAGTGGGTGGTAGGTATAAAAAGGTTGACTACCCCCCTGCCTTAGGCAATCCGCACCATTAGGAAAGAGATGATGTATAGGGGCATCAGTTATGCCATGCAATTCTAAATTACCACCACAACCACATATGAATTCTAGTGAGCAGAGGAAACATGTAGATTCCACATGGATGTTTAGAGTAGCAGCCACTGTATAACTGGCTATTGACAATGCTCGGATTAACGTTATTTAACTAGCAAATATATTGGGAAGCCTACAAAGCCACAACAGTTTTTAAGGCAATGATGTAGCATCACTCCCTCAGACACACAAAGATAGATATTAAAAGGACACACGTCTCAGTCCACCCATTTTCCTTCTCTATTAAGCAACACTTCAACAGGTAAGGACAAGCAAGAGTTTCTGTTACACAACAGCAGATTCCAATGATAAACCTGATTAAAATAAATGTCAGAAGTGAACTTCCTCCTCAGCTCTTTTTAAAGAGCCTCACCCTTGCTCACTGTCATTTTTGAAGTTGCTTCAAGAGAGAGAGACAATGAAATGCTACCTTGTCCACCTTCTGATTTGACGATTATAAATCTCAGAAGATAAAGGGTCTTTCCTTTCATTACTGGTCTATATATTTCTTAAATACAACAATAGAAAAAATTGAAAATACATACAAAAAAGGTGCTTCAAGTGCCAAAATATTAATTGGACGGATGAGAAAGTTATGAAATGGCATGAAAGGAGGGAAAACAACAACAACAGAATTCTGATTATTTAACTTGCTAGCTCGTATAGGCATTACAAGAAAATAGCACTGCCCCAAAATGCAGATAGGCTCAAAGCGCGTAAGCATCTCATTAAAATGAGCACAGTATGTCGTGTTAGGGAGAACTTTAAACATTTAAAATGACAAACACCTGTACCCGGAACTTCCTGTTTATCTCCGTAGAGCCACCCCACATTGAGCTGGCAATCATGCTCTATTGACCTAACTTGCTAAATGCTATTGACTCGGAGCAGGAGGAAGGTATTGGGGGGAAAAAACTCAGCTAGATGCTGGCAAACTGGACTCTAACATAGACCTAAGATCTGACCATTTTTATAGCCCACCAAAATCAAGACTCTACATAGGTTATATAACACGTTAAGAATTGATTTTTTAAAAAAGAGCAACAAAACACACACACCACCACCACCACCAGGGGTCAATGTCAGGTTTGAAATCCCAGTGGAATGTCAAATATCATGGGAAAAACAGTTTAATTAACTGTTTGGAGTTACAGAGTGCCAAAGCCAGAGTTTGCCCCACAAAAAGTGTATCATCTCATCCACTGAGTCACTTCTAATGAGATGGGCAACTATAATAGATAGATAGATAGATAGATAGATAGATAGATAGATAGATAGATAGATAGACAGACAGACAGACAGACAGATAATAGATATCTAGATGATAGTTAGATAGATAGTTAGATAGATAGATATAGTTAGTTAATTAGTTAGTTAGTTAGTTAGTTAGTTAGTTAGATAGATAGATGATAGGTAGGTAGGTAGGTAGGTAGGTAGGTAGGTAGGTAGGTAGGTAGGTAGATAGGTGTTCTGACCCCCCTCGTTCCACACCAAAGCACACTCCGAGCCAGAGATAAATTACAGCATTTAATTAACAGACAAAACAGGTCCTTGGCAGTAACCCAGCACAGACAAGCTTGGCCAGCAATAAACACAGATAAGGCTTGGCAGCAATCCAGCCTGCCAATACAAAGTTCTCCAACATCCGATTCTGTGTTGACTTCTGCAAAGAGGGCCGTGTGCACAAGTGGCTTTTTATAGTCTGGAGAGGAGCCTAATGACCACCAGCTGAGTGCAATCACCTCCTGTAATTGCGTAATTGTTCCTGACACCGAGTAGCTCTTCGATGGCGTGCATCCAGGAACAACTCACTACTGGCCTCCGGCTCACTCTCCCTTGTCTCCTCCCCACTGGTCCAAGGCTCAGGTGCCTCCTGGTGGCCAACCAGCCTCTCTGTACCCTGCCCGGAGTCGGAATCCTGTCCAGGGTCCTCCACATCCTCCAGAGGGCCCCTCGCTGTCGGAGTCTGGTGGCAGCTCCAACGGCACCTGCTGGCCCACAACAGGTACATAGGTAGGTAGATAGAGACAAACTGCCTGCCTGATTGACTTTCAAGAGTCTTAACAACTCTTCCCAAGATGCTTTCATTGGACAGGGAGATTCAATTTTGGAAGTGGTGAAGCAGGTCATGCAAAAGAATCGACTTTTTTGGGTGGGGGGAGAGATGTGCTTTCTTATAATTTTCAAACAATCCTTTTTCTTCTCAAAACTCAACTCAGTGTAGAGAAAGTGAGTGTAAGGAACCTGTAACACAAAATGATTCTGACGGACAGGAAGGTAGCATGGAAGGTTCAGCCAGTTGTAGAATTCTTATAAAAAAATAAACAGAATAAATGAGAGGATGGGTGCTTTACTGGAAGAGAAAGAATGAACCAAGAAATGTGGGTGAAAACTAGATATCGTCTGTACAGCCTCAGCAAATCATTTTGTTGAAGGATTGACAGGCAGAATATTGTATATATAGTCCCTATTAAGCAACTGCCTCGTTTAGCAACAATTTGGAGCTACAACGAGGATGAAAATGAAACTGCACGACCAATCCTTGCATTTACAAACGTCACAAGTTTGTACAAGTAGTCCTTCAACTTACAACCACAACTGGGACTGGAAAATTCACCAGTAAGCAATGCAGTCATTAAACGAGACATTACATTCTACAACCTCTTTTGCAGCAGTCGCTACACAAGACATCCCGTGATCGTGATTTACAATCTTCCCTCCTGACTTCCCCGTTGACTTCGCTTATTTGAAAACCGGCTGTGAAAGTTGCAAATGGCGATCGTGTAACCCAGGACGCTGCACCATAATCACGTGATTGTGCGAATGCGGCAACAGTCACACGGGTGGAGGTCCAATCGTAAGTAATTTCTTTTAGTACTGTTGTACCTTCAGACAATTGCTAAATAAATGGTGGCAAGTTGAGGATGACTTGTAGAGCAAAGTTGAAGTGAGATCATGAGTACAGTGGCGGTTTGATTTAATGACTGCTTTGCTTAATGACTTGAGTTGCTGGGCTCAACTGAAAAAAAGACTGCCTGTAGTTTTACAAAAACCACATGAACAAAGTTGTAATGAGTTGACTTCTTGTATGCACTACAGCAAGAGAATAACACTTGGCAATAGCACTTAAGACTTATATACCACTTCACAATGCTTTACAACTCTTAAATGGTTTTAGAGTCAGCATATTGCCCCCCCCCCCAACAATCTGAGTCCTCATTTTACTGACCTCGGAAGGACGGAAAGCTGAGTCAACCTGGAGCCAGTCAGGATTGAACTCTTGACAGTTGGCAGAGGTAGCCTGCAATGCTACATTCTAACCATTGTGCCACCTTTGCTTTGCTGTATTTAGCAATAGCAATTAGACTTATATACCGCTTCATAGGGCTTTCAGCCCTCTCTAAGCGGTTTACAGAGTCAGCATATTGCCCCCACAATCTGGTTCCTCATTTTACCCACCTCGGAAGGATGGAAGGCTGAGTCAACCTTGAGCCGGTGAGATTTGAACAGCCGGACTGCTGAACTGCAGTCAGCTGAAGTAGCCTGCAGTGCTGCACTCTAACCACTGCGCCACCTCGGCTCACCTATTGGTTAGTCATACAGTTTTGCAAATGGAATAGCCACTGGATCCAAGTTGGTGTAATCTCGCCAGAACAAAGGAGAGATCATTGAGATTATTCATGTTATTCAGGCTAGCTGCTCCTCTCAAGTAGACCGCAGAAAGGTTTTCCTTTAGAGTTGGCTTACGAGTGAAGTGACTGAGAGTTACATCAATTTCCAAGTTTCAACTTGCAAAGTAGCTTTATGGATACTAGTCTTGACCTTCATCACTTTTTTGGATTATTTTCCGTACTATTTGCATTTTGCAATTTAACATCCTTCAGCCTGGCAAGATTCCATTGCATTCGTTGGATGAGTTTCCTTCTTAAAAGATTATGATGCAAATTTGATTTTGATGCACAGATTTCACAATAAACCTTCTTTTGTGGTGAAATATCTTTTTTTTCCCTTCTGCCTTGTTTTCAGTATATAAATTACAACACATAGGGATTTATGCATGTCACAGAAGCAACTGCGAGAAGGATCTAGGACTCCTAGTAGACAAAAATGACTTAAAATATGAGACAGCAGTGTGCTGCAGCCACCAAGAAAGCCAATGCAATCCTAGACTTCATTAACAGAGGGATAGAATCAAGATCACGTGAAGTGTTAGTACTGCTTTATAAAGTCTTGATAAGACCATAGAGTAGAATATTGCGTCCGGTTTTAGTAACTACACTATAAAAATGATGCTGATAATACTTTAGAAAGTGTGCAGAGAAGAGCAACAAAGATGATTAGGGGACTGGAGGCTAAAACTTAGGAAGAATGGTTATAGGTATTGGGAATGTCTTGTCTAATGAAAAGAAGGACCAGGAGTGATATGATAGCATTTGAGGGGCTGCCACAAAGAGGGGTGACCCTATTTCCCAAAACACCAGAAGACAAGACCAGAAACAATGGATGGCAACTAATCAAGGAAAGAATCAACCTAGAACTAAGGAGAAATTTCCTTAGAACAATTAACCAGCGGAACTACTTGTCTTCAGAAGTTGTGGGCGCTCCCTCCCTGGAGGTTTTTAAGAAGAGATTTGACAGCCATTTGTCTGAAATGGTGTAGGGTTCCGTGCTTGAGCCCTCCAAGGTCCTTCCAACTCTGCTATTTTGTTATATAACCAGTATACACTTCAGTAATAGTTGGATATATAAAAACCTAATAGAAATAATTCACATAGAGCAGGGGTAGTCAACCTTTTTATACATACAGCCCCCTTTTGTATCTCTGTTAGTAGTAAAATTTTCTAACCGCCCACCGGTTCCACAGTAATGGTGATTTATAAAGTAGGGAAGTAACTTCACTTTATAAAATTTATAAAGCAGAGTTACAGCAAACCCCTCCTGCCCGCCATGAAAGCTGGAACGCCCACTAGTGGGCGGTAGGGACTATCACTGACATAGAGGAACACTGAAAGATTATCATTGTTAACAAAATCAGTTGTTGACAGTTGTAAAAAGGGTGATCAAATGACTAGATTAAATTTTATGACCTTTTTAGGGGTGGTGGTAAAATGAATGTCATGGTCATTAAGTGAACCCATTGTTTACTAAAGGCTGGTTTTTGCAGAACCAGAAATAAATGTCTGCTTCCAGCAAAACTATCATAAATCACACTCAGGCTCTGCAAATGGCTGTAAACATATCTCAGTTCCAAGTGCCCTAACAGCAACAGTATTCGCATAGCTCTTCATAGTCCTTTATAGCTATAACCTCTGAGAGGTTTACAGAGTCAGCTTATTGCCCCCAACAATCTGGGTCATCATTCTACAGATCTCGGGAGGATGGAAGGCTGAGTCAACCTTGAGCCAGTCAGGATTGAACTCCCAGCTGTGGGCAGAGTTAGCTTGCAACACTGCATTCTAACCACTGCGCCACCATGGCTCTTTACCTAACCTGTAAAAAGATGACTGAGCCGAGGTGGCGCAGTGGTTAAATGCAGCACTGCAGGCTACATCTGCTGACTGCAGTTCTGCAGTTCGGCTGTTCAAATCTCACCGGCTCAGGGTTGACTCAGCCTTCCATCCTTCCGAGGTGGGTAAAATGAGGACCCGGATTGTTGTTGGGGGCAATATGCTGACTCTGTAAACCGCTTAGAGAGGGCTGAAAGCCCTATGAAGCGGTATATAAGTCTAACTTGCTATTGCTATTGCTATGACTATGCGGTACTTTCAATTCAATATCAAATCAGCTATTTTAACCTACCCCCCGTGCCCTCTGAAATGCCACCTAGAAATTGAATCCAAAATGCAGTAGAGTCCTAAGGGATATTCATATATTACGTTATCAGTCATAGTCACCTGCACCCGAAAGATCTTAAAGTCAGATCCATACATTTTCATCTCCTCTGGGAACTCTTTGAAAGCATTCAAGTAAGGAATGTGATCATCCATTACCAACCTGGGTTAAGGAGATTAAAGCAAAATCAATACATGCATTACAGTTTAGTTCCCAACACAAACTAACAAATGTTAGTTTTATAAACTTTTTAAAGATGTGCTCGTTTCTGACATTCCCTAATGCATGATAAATACTATATTGAAATATCTTAACTTATCAGGGTTAATCTTTCTGGCTGCATTCTAGGTTTAGGTTTATTCGATTTATATGCCGCCCTTCTCCCAAGGACTCAGGGCGGCGTACAACATTAAAAGAAACACATAATACAAAAGTTAAAAAGAAATTAAATAGGATATCCCAAACCCAATTAAAATTGACAATGACATTTTTTTTAAAAAAGAATTCAAATTAAAATTAACAGTAATCAATCATTTGTTTTGTTTTGATTCAGGCCAGGCTGGCTTGCTGGAAAAGCCAACTTTTTAGGGCGCGTCGGAAGGACCGGAGGTCGGGGATTATACGAAGCTCCGTGGGCAGCTCATTCCAGAGGGGTTCTACAAGCTGAGATAGCTCTACATGCCAATATAGGCATGAGTATTTGGAGACAGAGCAATGCAGAAATGTGAATTAGTTCAATGACCCCTTTTCAAAGATAAATTAAGGCGCTTTTGTCCTGCTTGGGGTTTGCCATTAATGACCAGTACTAGTTCAAACTATTTTGTTTGAATAGCACATAGGTGTATTTGTAATCGATCCTGTAAGTTAAAAAGGCAATCAAAGAATATTTTATGTACTGTAAATCTACTAATTCACAGCTGAATAAAGAAGTGGCATGTTTTACTCAGTGCAACTAATGATTTTCTACCTGATGCATAACACTGTACATTCAATGCAGAAGTAGAAGTAGGATTATAACCCAAATATTTATTAGACATACATGGGGCAGCCTTTGAAGAGTATTCGGAGACTTCAACTCATCCAGAATGCAGCCGCGCGAGCGATTGTGGGTGCACCTCGGTACACCCACGTTACACCTATCCTCTGCTAGCTGCACTGGCTACCGATCGGTCTCCGGATACGCTTCAAGGTGCTAGTCGTAACTTATAAAGCCCTTCATGGTATTGGACCTGGGTACTTGAGAGACCGCCTGCTGCCAATTACCTCCCACAGACCCGTTAGATCGCACAGGGTCGGCCTCCTCCGGGTTCCGTCTACCAGCCAATGCCATCTGGCTACTACCCGGGGGAGGGCCTTCTCTGTAGCAGCTCCGGCCCTTTGGAATGAACTCCCCGCGGAGATCCGGACCCTCACCTCTCTCCAGGCCTTCCGGAAAGCCGTCAAAACCTGGCTGTGCCGGCAGGCCTGGGGTTGATGAGTTCCCCTCCCCTCTCGACTTGTATGGCTGTATGACTCTTGTGTATTTTAATTACGTGTATTGTGTTTGTCTCCCCTTTTTCCCCTTTTGAGTTGTTCGCCGCCCTGAGTCCCTCTCGGAGAAGGGCGGCATACAAATAAACTAAATCTTAATCTTAATCTTAGACGTTATTTTTATTACCTTAAAAGATCTGCTAATGTAATGGATTCCCTCAGCCATAGCAATGCCAGAGAACAGAAAGCCAGAGTAAGCGGCATGGACAAGCTCAGATCCCCTTTCTTCTTTTTCTGTAAATATGAACCGCCGTCCACGGATCCGGACCAGCCCGATTTTGCTACAAAAAGAGTTTCATAAGAAAAAGAAAGTTAACTTTTCTACAATGCATCCAGGTTGAAAAAGGCTGCGGAAATAACACACCATGCCTGTTTTAAAAGGATCACATTAGCATCTCTTCACTGGTTTAATTTTTTCAGCCAAGCAGGTAGGATAGCAAAGGGGCATTCATAAACTTTAAAGATTAATTCACATAATTAAGCCTACACGGCTTCACTTGAAACACAGCTTGCATATTGCCAATTAAACTGATTTATACAGTTGAAAGTAAGGATCAGAAGTATTTATTGGTCAAAAATTAAAAAAAATAGCTATAGCTACAAATAATCATTTAATATGCATACAGCGGAGGAAACATTTCATCAATGAAATATGAGCATTCAATCGTAAGATCAGTAGGAGGAAAAGCAGTAATTCTTTCTTGCCTCTGCACCCACAGTGTAAAAGGCACTATAAAATTAGCATGTGTTCCACCTTAGGAACTCCTATTTGAAATTGCAGAGAGATCTATTGGACAGTCAATCAACAAGACACAAATCACACAAATAATGTTTCCAAATTATACCTGTACACAGCTTTTATAATAAATATATGGATTATAAGACATGCGTATGTGAATTAATTTACATATAGAAAGAGTAAGCTGAGAATCCAAGACAATTTCCAGATAGCGCATCAGACTTGAGAAGGAAGTGCGACCTTATCAAAGACCAGAAATAATGGAATTTTAGTTCAAAACATCTGGAAGGTATTCCTATTGCCCAATTTAGCAAATTAGCTATCAAGGCTCGTTTTTTTTTTATGTATACAGTACATTTAACCTCTACCATAACTAGTTTGAACATATATTTTATGTATCTTATGGCATATTTAATATTAATCACACTGAGAGACATTGCAATTTAGTCGTTAACAAGTCTAACCGTAGGGAGCCCAGGGACGTGCAGTCAGGGCCTCACCACTGTCATCATGAAAAGAAAAAAAAAATGTAAAAGGAAAAAGGCTGAGCTAGTTGCTGGCAGAGTCACCATGGATGACTCTGCTTAGTGCTTAACTGTTTAAAAAAGCGTCTAAACAGTGCCCTCTACACGGCAGGAGAACGACGTGCCTTATCTAGTCTGGCGTTTTATGATCACTCGAGCAGAGTTAAGAAAGGGTTAAAAGCCAAAAAATTCCTGATATAGATGCCTCCTGCAACTCTGTGTGTGTGTGTGTGTGTGTGTGTGTGTGCGTGTTTGAGAGAGGGGGGAGGGAGGGAGAGAGGGAGGAAGGAGGGGAAGGGAGAAGAAAAAGAAAGAAGGAAACTTATTTAGCAAAGGAGAAAAACAAATGCGGTTGCTTTAAATCGGAACTGAGCATGCCTGGATGCGGAATTCTGGGAGTTGAAGTCCACAAGTCTAAAAAAAATTGCTGCCTCACCAGCCATAAACCTCACTGCACCTCACTAAGGGAGCTCCATGTTCTAGTCCATCTTCAATCAATGGATTACTCTTACAGTTCAAGCCCAAAGCTGCTTTTTCAGTAAGCAACTGGACTTCCTTGGTTTTGTTTTTTTGAAGATGTTTCACTTCTCATCCAAGAAGCTTCTTCAGCTCTGGCAGGATAGTGGGGAATGGAAGAGTCTTTACAGACTCTTACAGTTCAAAGTCCCTCACACCACATGGTGGTGCGGGAGTAAAAAACAGGAGGAGGAAACATTATGCCTTATGCTTTTGAATGAAAGTCAGGACACAAATATAACAAATTAAGAGCTAGCAACATCTTACCCGGAAACATATTACAAAATCTCAATGGGACTATAATATAGCTTCCCATTTTTTTCCAAAATTTAGCAATGACGATTGCAACCTATTCATATGTTTTATTTTCAATGTATTTAATTAACTCCATTAATAGCAGCTCTATCACAATATCAATCTGCCTTTACTTGTTCTCTGTTTAAACACAAAGTCCCTTTTGTTTAGATTGAATATAGTTACTAAGAAAATATTCTCTAGATCATGGCTTCTAAAAACTAGAAGGAACCATAAGAATTGTTTTGGGTATGACGCATATATGACTCACAAAATAAAAACTATGAAGCTCAGTTAATCTTTTCAGTGATCTGTTCTGCCTTTTTTTTTTTTACACACAGGCTGTGTCTTAAAAATATTGCTGATATAAATCCTATCACTAACTCCAGATTAGGTTCAAAATGCAATTGTGCTCCGTTTGTAGCCATCATGCTAAAAACATCATGCCAACAGTCTTTCATTTTATTTGTTCTAGATTATATAAAATAGATTAGACAGCCAGCACTAAATCTAATTCAACATACTATATGTCTTGACAAACCACAAATTTAACGTGCTTCCCAAAAACGTCTACGCACCTGCATCAGGTGGAAAATTTCAACTTGTCATTTTTGTTAAGTTAAATAAACATTTTAAAAACCCAAGATCCCATAACACCTGTCTGGTAGAGAAATCTCCCAACCACAAGAACAGTATTGGAAAGATAAAATTAACATTTTGAGGATTCAGATTTAATTTTCCCTGCATTATATTTACCCATATAATTTACTTTTACACCTAGATCCTAATTTATTCAACCTACACAGTAAAAAGAACGATTACAGTGTTGACGGTCTTGCAGATTATATTATTAGAACTCCTACAGTAATAATTAAGACGGTTTACATGTATTTTTACACTACTGTTTGTTAATCCTATTGGACAGCCTGCATAATTTATCAATTAAATGAAACACACAGGTAAAAACACACATTTTGGGGCAGCTGATGGCAATGTAATAAACTACACCTTCAGGTGGCAGCGTGACCTATAAAACCTATCTTCTTCCTGGTATTTGCTTTAGAACGAGGTGAGCCACAAAACTGACTTGTTCAAGCCGTGGCACGACAAAACCGCGCTTGTCAAAATAGTGGTGATAAAACCGCGTCGCTAAAGCCGCGACGTCATCACTGCACGTCATCACCGCCGCGACAACAGCGCGGCGACAGAAGGGCGCTTTAAAACAGCACGGCGGCAGAAAGCCGATTTAAATTAAAGTAAGGGTTAGGATTAGGTTTAGGGGTTTGCTTTAGGGTTAGGTTAGGCTGAGTGCTTCGGAAGGCGCGGATTTGCCCTCCGCCCTTATGTCAGCGCGGTAAGGTCGCATTTGCTTTAGCGATTCCGACGGTGCGGATTAGCACTCACGCTTATGTCTCCGCGGATAAGGGCTTCGCAGTATTGTGGTGGAACCGTTCAAGCAGTGCTCGCGTGCCTTCCAAATGGGTTGGAATACGTCTTCCTTCATCTCTAGACAGATTGACCATACTCTGAATTGTGTGTCTAAATCTACTGAGAGAGTTCTAAAGGGGAAATATTGCTCAAGATGACTTTCCTGGAGCTTTCTGCAACGTACAGGAATTGCCAGCCTGGCAATCAAAAAATTGTTTCTGTATAATGTGTTTGTTCCCCCATTCTTCTTAGGATTCTTAGATCGTGTTGTCTATAATTTTTCTACATAGATATGAAGACTGTTTGCTTAAATCTCCAAAGGAATCAAATAGAAATATGTTTTCGTACCTCAAATAACTACACAAGGAACTAAATAGGGTACATTTGCTCTTACCTGATGCTTTACTAACAGAAGAAGAAGCAGCTGCGCTAAATTCTGATATCACATCTATATCACTTCTTGAAGAAATCAACTTAATCGGGCTAGTACTTTCAACTTCTGTCTCAGTGTCTGTGTGCTGTTTAAAAAATAGTTGAATAAGAATATTGTTAATCTAGAATTCAAAGGGATTCTTTCTTCTTTATTAAATCAAGACTTATTATTCAAAAACTTTAATTTGCTAAGCAAGATATCAATACAGAATGATTTCTGTAAAAACTAAAACTGTCCATGAGTTGCTTGCTTTTTACTGATTTTCTTACCAGATACAAGTAGAAATATAACAAAAACCATCAACAATTCAACCAAAGCTATATATTAGGAAAACTAAAGACATCAAAAAATATTGCTGATATAAATCCTATCACTAGCATTTCGGGTGCTTGGCAAGTTTTCTGCATTTAGGTTTAGGTTTATTGGATTTATATGCCGCCCTTCTCCCAAGGACTCAGGGTGGCGTACAACATTAAAAGAAACACATAATACAAAAGTTAAAAAAAATTAAATAGAATATCCCAAACAAACCCAATTAGAATTGACAATAACATTTTTTTTAAAAAAATGCAAATTAAAATTAACAATGATCAATAATTTATTTTGTTTTGTTCAAGCCGGGCTGGCTTGCTGGAAAAGCCAACTTTTTAGGGCGCGTCGGAAGGACCAGAGGTCGTGGATTATACGAAGCTCCGGGGGCAGCTCATTCCAGAGGGAAGGGGCTCCCACAGAGAAGGGTCTCCCCCTGGGGGTCGCTAGCCGACACTGTCTGGCCGACGGCACCCTGAGGAGGCCAACTCTGTGGGATCGCACTGGACGGTGGGAGGCTACCGGTGGCAGTAGGTGGTCTCGCAGGTACCCTGGGCCTAAGCCATGGAGCGCTTTAAAGGTCATAATTAGTACCTTGAATTTACAAATGGTTGCCAAGTTCCCAGGGATCACGTGATCGCCATTTGCAAAATCCTCTGCTGGCTTCCCCAGAAGGTTAATGAAGTTCAGCATGGGAAAGGCTGTTGTGCAACTGCGTAAATAAGCATGGGAGGAGGGCTGCATCACACAAGGGTGGGAATGTGTAAGTTACAGAGCGTAGGTGGTTAGGCACATGCTATGGAGCGCAAGATTCCTGAGCGCCTCCTCTGGAGGAAAAGCAAGGAAGCGATTTACAGGAGTGACCTGTGACTTTCCCTGCCAGCTTTCCATTGGCTCAGTTCGTGGGAAGCTGGCAAAGGTCACAAATGCAAATCATGTAACCGCAGGACACTGCAATCATCGTTTAAGTGTGAGTTGATGCCAAGCACCTGGATCACGATCACATGAACATAAGGGTGCTGGAACAGCCAGAACTTTGAGGACTGGTTATAAGTCCCTTCACGCTCAGCCCCATCACAATTTCAGTTGCTGAACAAGTGGTAATTAACTGAGGACCACCTCATCGTTGTACCTTTCATCACTAAAGTACCAATGTATTTAAAAAGCAACACCAAGCAGTATGGAATCTTAAAGGATGATAAACTATGCAACAATGTAAATTTTCATGGACTTCAACCCACCTATGAATTACATCGGATGATGTACACAAAAGGTTGTGCTTCAATACCTGTCAATACTTGAAAACATCACAAGCACTGCTGCTTTTGCTACATCAAATGAATAGCTTACCTTCTAGAAACACATATTTTAACTATTATTCAATAAGACTTAGGAAAATGTTCTGGAAACCAGAATATTTCAGAATTGCTAAAATTTACTATAAAGTTAGCTTATTTTATCAAATATAGTAGCAAATGTACATTTTCAAGGAACTGAGAGGTAAGCGTGATTTGTAATTTAAGCGTTGGATGGAATGTGTTTATATAGCAATAGCACTTAGACTTATACACTACTTCACGGTGCTTTCCAGCCCGGTCTAAGCAGTTTACAAAATCAACATATTGCCCCCAACGATCAGGCTCTTCATTTTACTGACCTAAGAAGAATGGAAGGATGACTCAACCGTGAGCCGGTGAGACTCAAACTGCTGAACTGCTGGCAGTTTGAGTCTGCAATACTGCATTTTAGCCACTGCTCCACCACAGCTCGTATATAAGTGCTATATAACTGTATAGGTGGAAAGAAGGCCGTTATTATTTCTCTTGAATGTTATACTTACAGATGAAATATCATGACTAACATCACTGAGAGGCTTGTCACCATATCCCTGTTTGCTCTTGTGAAGATATCGTCTCCAAAAATTATACAGAACTTCATCCTGATAAGAACCAGCATATTATTCATTAATATCAGTACAGAGGAGGCTTTCTCATTTATCCATTTTGATGAGGTTTTAATGTGGTGGAACTCAGATTAAACTATGGATTTTAATATTTTAATATAGGAAAAAAAAGGAAAAAAAAGTGGATATACAGTATTGCTAGTTTGCAATATTCCTCACTCAATAATTCAAATTGGTTAGAAATAGCGATGGGTAATAAGCTCACAAAAAGCATTAGTATCTCTGTTTTTATTTTTATTGCCCAGAGTCACTCTGTAAATGAGATGGGTGATCTCTAAGTTTGGTAAATAAATGTTAGCCCATGAATTTTAAAAGGTTGACACACTTGAGTGGGAGGTCCTTAGTTACTCATGTCCTAACCCTCTCTCAACAACTCCATCACCAAAACAGATTACTCTACATGGGGCTGCCCTTGAAAATCACTTTACAGCTGGCCCAGAATGTGATGGCGCAGACAGCAATGGACATGTTATGTTCTGGTTATATATCAACTCTGCTTCAGGAACAGCACTGGCTGCCAGCTGGCTTTTGGGTTCAATTCATGGGCCTGGCCTGTTTATTTGAGAATTGATCTGTGTCGGATAATTTCTGACTGCCCAGTGAGCTCAACCAGAATACATACATTGCAGCTCCAATCAATTAAACTGAGTTTTCTCAGGACCTGACCAAATAAATATTATTGTATTTTGTTGTCTGTTTGGTGTCTGCTTAGTTATTTATTTTTTCAGGCATGGATGCTTTTTTTATTGACTGATCTTTCTGTTTTTATTGTAAGCCGCCCAGAGTTTTCTGTAAGTTGGACAATGTCCAAATTTAATAATAAATAAATGCAATATTACATCCCAAATGTCAAATAATAATAATCATACAAACAAAAAACTTTTAGAAAACTTTATCCTTCACATAAAGCGTTCCTACAGGATATCACTTACTTGAAATGTGCATAACAGATATTTGGGAGATTTTTCCTTCTTATTCTAAATCAAGATTCCATATTATATATATATAAAAAAACCCTGGGCTTTTTATGTTTCGGTTTGCTTAGTGTATCTTGCAGGAACCTAGCCATAGTCTAGCAGACTGTGTAAACCCAGAAAAGTACTTTGTTTTTCAAATGCTTAAGCAAACCGCGATTAATTTCATTACTGAAAACAGCAAAATACCTTAATCTGAGAAGAAACTCCTAAAGATTGCAGCGCCTCAGCTTGTTTTCGAAGAATATACTGAAAACCTTCACATATAAACCATTCCCAGCCTTTATCTGAAAATTAAGAAAAAGTGAGATCTTATGAGTAGCTTATATTTGTCAGGGATCAAATTGTATCAGTTAGAAACTTTAAGAATAGGTTCTTAAACATGCTTACTAGGGGGCAAATATTGAAAACAGACAAAAGATAAATTGCACAATCAACATCTACCTACCAGATAGATCTAAAAGATGACAATGACAAACCACCTTTGTATCATACCAAAAATCCTACATGACGTGTATTATCAGCATACTGGTTATACCCAATCCCAAAATGGCAGACGATCTTATCCAGGAGATTCATACTGATTTCAAACAGAAGGGGCAAGAGTTTCTAGCCTTATGGCAGTGTATTTCTCAGGGGCGTTAAGCCCAATTTCTGCCTTCCAACAACATCTGAAAGCAACCATGAAGAAAGGAGAACCCATGTACCAGTGTCTCTTATACCTTATACCTGCAGGTGGTCCAGAAGGATACCTTGATCTATAGTTAAAGCCTTTGAAGAGTCTTCAGCCATCAAGAATTAAGGTCCTTGCACCACCCCGTTCCCAGCTCCAATAGAAATAACTGAAAAGCATGATCAGTGCTGTTTCAGCTAACACAGGTGGTCCTTAGCTTACAACCACTTATTCAGTGACTTTTCAAACTTGCCCAAGGGAGACTTCTGATAGGTCCTGAGTTCTGGTTGTTGTAGCAAGCTGCCATAATGTTATCATGACTGCCAACATGCCCTGCATCATTTAGCAATGACTGTTCCAGGCCCTATTCCTATCGTAACTACCTGTATTCCAATCCAAAACACAACTGAAAAGATTTGAGATAATCCATTTTCCGGGGGGAGGGGGGAATTGTTTTCTGCATATACCTGCCATTTGTGAAAAACACCCCCACATGCACACACACTGCTTGCACAGGCCAGTACTCAATGGGCCACAGCCTAGTAGCCCTGGTCTAGTTTCATAAGCTGATGCTGAAACTCCAGCTACGAATAAACCTATAACCCACAGATTATATTTATTATAAATTTATAACCTACAGATTGTTTTTATTACCCCCACTGAAGAACTGACATAAACAAGCACAACATATCGGATGAGAAGGCTGTAAACTTGCTCAGCATTAGCTGTATATGATGAGAAAAATCAATATTTTATACTTTTATAACAAACTGATAAAAAATAAATCTTACCAAATTTATTCTTCCTTTTTCTTAATCCTCTAGAGATAGACTGTGCCCTTGCATTAGTAATAACATCACCAGTTTGAACTTCTCTAGTCTTCTGCAAGTTTTGAAAAGATGTATTATTAATACACATGCCCAAAATTATCCAGTTAAAAAAACAAGACCAGGTCTACAACTACTGTATTTAAGTTCATAGATTGCATTCATGTATTTGATGTTAATAATTAATATTTAAAGATTTACACTCAAAGTGAGTTTCAAAATTGGGAAATAAATAACCGAAACCTTACTTCTATGACAGTGTGGCAAGATGTGCAGTAAAATCTGCCTTCTTCTGTTACGCTCCAGCTGACAGCAGAACAATATCCACAAGGTTCATTGTAGTCTCTCTAAAACAATGTGAAAATGTCCATATTTTTCATTTTATCCAAATGCACAATGCAATAAATATTTAAAGGGGAGGGGGAAATCAGTATTAACAACAAGCATCCTATTTAGTCCTAATATACTGTCTGCATGTAACATGGCTTTTTAAAACTACTATTGTCCTGCACATCTGCAAATAAATTCAGGGCCATTTCCTTCAACTAAGCATGAATAAAATTACACTTGATTTTGCAACATACAATCCTATGAATGTTTACTAGACAAGGGCCCTTCATTGCAATGAAGTTTATTTTATAAAAACAAAGCCCTACCACCACTATTATGCAATTAAACATTTACTCTCACAACTGTGCTTCTTGGCTTTGCAACTCAAATCCACAAAAACCTGTGTAGCACAAAATTGGGGGAAGGCATAAAACGGTAGAGAGGAAATAGGCGATAGATACAATCAATTCCACTCCACTATTAAGATGCATGACTTCATCACACAGGTGTACATGGTTCTGAACAAATTTTATTCTCTTTTCCCTGGTCCAAATCATGCAAGGAATAGCAGCCTAGGAAGAGGTTGGCAACCCCAACAACCTCTTCAGTTATGTTTAATGCAAAAACAGTGATGTTATTCTTAAACAAGAATAACAAGAGCCGAGGTGGCGCAGTGGTTAAATGCAGCACTGCAGGCTACTTCAGCTGACTGCAGTTCTGCAGTTCGGCTGTTCAAATCTCACCGGCTCAGGGTTGACTCAGCCTTCCATCCTTCCGAGGTGGGTAAAATGAGGACCCGGATTGTTGTTGGGGGCAATATGCTGACTCTGTAAACCGCTTAGAGAGGGCTGAAAGCCCATGAAGCGGTATATAAGTCTAACTGCTATTGCTATTGCTATTAAATCTTAAGAATTGATGCACAAAAACTTGTAACCAAACAACATGCTTGATGAAAGGGAGGAAAGTTGGTTTTTTTTTCTTTTCTTCTTGCTTTGCTTTGTATGTGTTGTTTTGTTTAAAAATTATAAAAAATATATCTATCTATCAATCTATCAATCAATCTATCTATATCTATAAAGAATGTTATTCTGTGCCTCTTTACTGCTGCCATTTGGGTCTTCCACAGTTCTATATCCAGATCGTAGTTCCTAGATTAAATATGCCCTCAAAATGTAACACAAATGTAACAACACAAATGTAACAAAGGCAACAGTAAAAATATTGGGCTTCTGTCTGGATGGACTCTTGTGACGAGCCGATAGACAGAGAATGGAAGCAGTAAACTTCCTCCCATATTTGGGCATACCAGGGGTTGTGACTCTAAATACATATATATATATATATTGTGTGTATATATACATGTGTGTGTGTGTGTGTATGTATGTATGTATGTATGTATGTATGTATGTATATATATATTGTTGTATTTGTGCTGTAACAAAAAGGCAGCAGTAAAAATATTGGGTTTCTGCCTGGATGGTCTCTTGTGATGAGCCGAAGGACAGAGAATGGAAGTGGTGATCTTCCTCCCATATTTGGGCATACCGGGGGTTGTAAAAATCTGATAGATAGATAGATAGATAGATAGATAGATAGATAGATAGATAGATAGATAGATAGATAGATAGATGTGTGTGTGTGTGTGTGTGTGTGTGTGTGTGTGTATGTATGTATGTATGTATGTATGTATGTATGTATGTATGTATGTATATATATATTGTTGTATTTGTGCTGTAACAAAAAGGCAGCAGTAAAAATATTGGGTTTCTGCCTGGATGGTCTCTTGTGATGAGCCGAAGGACAGAGAGTGGAAGTGGTGATCTTCCTCCCATATTTGGGCATACCGGGGGTTGTAAAAATCTTAGATAGATAGATAGATAGATAGATAGATAGATAGATAGATAGATAGATAGATAGATAGATAGATAGATAGATGTGTGTGTGTGTGTGTGTGTGTGTGTGTGTGTGTGTGTATGTATGTATGTATGTATGTATGTATGTATGTAT
Source organism: Thamnophis elegans (assembly GCF_009769535.1). Classification (NCBI taxonomy): domain Eukaryota; kingdom Metazoa; phylum Chordata; class Lepidosauria; order Squamata; family Natricidae; genus Thamnophis; species Thamnophis elegans. The sequence continues at coordinate 5,134,130 of NC_045543.1, read as the reverse complement.
GTATGTATGTATATATATATTGTTGTATTTGTGCTGTAACAAAAAGGCAGCAGTAAAAATATTGGGTTTCTGCCTGGATGGTCTCTTGTGATGAGCCGAAGGACAGAGAGTGGAAGTGGTGATCTTCCTCCCATATTTGGGCATACCGGGGGTTGTAAAAATCTTAGATAGATAGATAGATAGATAGATAGATAGATAGATAGATAGATAGGTGTGTGTGTGTGTGTGTGTGTGTGTGTGTGTATGTATGTATGTATGTATGTATGTATGTATGTATGTATGTATATATATATTGTTGTATTTGTGCTGTAACAAAAAGGCAGCAGTAAAAATATTGGGTTTCTGCCTGGATGGTCTCTTGTGATGAGCCGAAGGACAGAGAGTGGAAGTGGTGATCTTCCTCCCATATTTGGGCATACCGGGGGTTGTAAAAATCTTAGATAGATAGATAGATAGATAGATAGATAGATAGATAGATAGATAGATAGATATAGAGATAGATGTGTGTGTGTATATATGTGTGTGTATGTGTATATGTATATATACACAAACACACACACATATATATGTTATTCTGTGCCTCTTCACTGCTGCCACTTGGGTCTTCCACAGTTTTTCATCCAGATGGTAGCTCCTAGATTAAATATGTCCTCAAAAAGAGTCCTGAAATCAACCGATTAAATTTTTTCCACCTTGGCGGTAAAATTAAAAAGAAAAAGAAGTCGTGCTTTTAATAATATATATATGTATGTGTATATATATTAAAAAAACAGATCCCACCTACATTATTCGTCCGCAACCGAATACATTATTTTCTGGCCTTCCCCCCCCCCCTCCTCTCCCCATGTGCCTGTCCGGCGCTGAAATGCCGCCGTCTCCCCCCCACTCCCCCCCCCCCGCTACACCCCAGTCTCACCGCGTCCTCTTCCTCCATCGCGCGCGCCCCGTTTCACGCGGCGGCGGTCATCGCGGCTGCGCCATGGCAACCAACCTCGGGGATGCCGGGGAGCAACGGAAACAGCTGCCGGCCGGGGAACGAGACCTCTCGCTCTTGGGTTCCGGGGTTGGGTAAATAGCAGCCTCCCGCTTTCCCTGCTTGAAGATTCAAGATTTTTTAAGCTTCTTGTTTGTGGCTCTTAAATCGGAGCCCGACTTATCTTGGTTGGGTAGACCTGCAGACGTGTTTATTCTGAGTGGAAGAATGGATAAGTGGCTATTGGACACGTGTCGTTTAGCGCAGTGTTTCCCAACCTTAGCAACTTGAAGATGTCCGGACTTCAACTCCCAGAATTCCCCAGCCAGCATTCGCTGGCTGGGGAATTCTGGGAGTTGAAGTCCGGACATCTTCAGATTGCCAAGGTTGGGAAACACTGGTTTAGCGAAAGCCAAGTGTCAGGCAGTAGTTAAGTTACAAGCAGGGAGGCTTAGTTAAGAGAGAGAGAGGGTTTTTTAGGGCTCCCACAGGATCTTCTCAAGAGACCTGCAACATCGAAATGATTTGCCAGCCTATGTTGAAAAATAACGCAATATTAAAATCCCACAAATTTTAGCAGCAGTGGCATGTTTAAAATTTTTTAATATGGTGCATATTAATAAAATAACTCATGAACATATTGAAAGAAATGTCCTTCTGGGTTCAGCTCCAAGTGGGGAAGAAGATACTGGAGACATGGAGGCTGCTTGGAAAGATGGTTTATTGTTGGACAGGGCCACATGGCTTGAGCCCTGAACAGAAAAGGTGATCACGTGCTTCAATGTTGGTGGAGACGAAGAGAAGGGCTGAGGGAGGGGCTTGCTAGGCTCTTTATACCCTGTTTACTCCCACCTCTCTGTTTCCTGTTCCTGTGTAAGAAATGTATTCTGATTGGTTGTCAGACTCCCATGGTGCCATGCAGGGGGCTACTCTCTAGGCTGTTTTGAATCCATAGATGAGTTCTCAGATGCCATGTGGAGAGTTGAGTAATATCCCTTCCCCCTACAGCTGGAGTGGAGGAGTCTTTATTATGTAAAGTGGGCTAGCCTGGCCATCTTAATGGCCCATTAGCTGGGGATGGGCAGAAAGTTATAGGCAACTATTCTGTCTTTTAAAACATGTTTCTTTTCACATCCAGAGAAATATTCTGCCTTTTCAATATTTCCTAGGATATTTCATTCCTCCGGGAGAGGGCTGGATGATAACTTCCCACAAACATAAGCTGTTATGGAGTCCTCCACGTTTTTTTTTTTAAAAGCAACCAGCAATCCCCGAGAGAGAAAGTTTAAGAAACACAGAGAACCAAGTTTATATTGTGTGTGATTCCCTCCCACACATACACACATTTCATTACAGCTGCTTTAATAGGGAGCAATCCTTGCTCCTCCCTCCCTGCCAGATGCCCCTGAATTACAAATCCTGGCCTATGTCACCATTAGCCTTACAGACTGAAGTGCTGGGAATTGGAAGTTTAGGAAGAATTAGAAAAATGCTTATTTCTGCTAGAGATTAAAAGCATCTGATTCTATTTATACATTAGCTAGTGTTGGGAGAAATGTCCATCTGGGTTCAGTTCCAAGTGGGGGGGGGGGAAAGAATACTGGATTCATGGAGGTTGCTTGGAAAGAAGGTTTATTGATGATGGACAGGAGGACCACATGGTTTGAGGCCCTGGGGGAGAAGGGCAGAGATGCTGAGAGTGCCCTGGTTTTATGCCCTATTTGGGCTTTTGAATTTGAGCTTGTATTCTGATTGGTTGTCAGGCTCCCATGGGGCCATGCAGGGACAACCCTGTAGGCTGTTTTAGGCTTTAAGTAGCCCCAGGATGAGCTTTGCTGGGTGATGTAATCTTCCCAGGTGCCATGTGGTGAGATGGGTAGAGGGCTTTGGGCAATTCCTACTACAGCTCTGCCTGAAAGAGGTAGACCTTTGTTATGTAGAATAGACCGGCTCAGGCCTTAATGGCCCATTGACAAAATGTTGGGGGGAGGGACTGAGTTTCTGCCTGCCTTTTAGGGGAAATATTCTGTTCTTAATATTTCCTAAATATTTCCTTTTTCTACGAGAGGGGTGGGTGCTAATTTCCTATACCAGTTTTGTTTGAACAAGGGACTACAGTTGGTTTAAATTATGGACTATCAATAACGGGTGTATTATTTGGCTTTCTTGGGAAAATGCAAAGTAGTAAACTGAGTTTAATTTAAAATAAACAGATACTTCTAATGATTAGAATCTAATCACCTCCTTGCAGCAATATTGTAAGCAAGAAAGCGTACAATGGCTCATTAGTATTTTACAGCTACAATCCAAACATTGCTGTCCCCCTACAATAGGCTAAATTTTATTTACATTCATTTAGGCCATTTATAATCCGCATTTCTGGCAAGCAGTGAATATTCAAGGCAGCCAAAAACATTAAGATAAGGAAAGAATCTGAAAAAATACAAATGTAATTTGATCCTAAAAAGTAACTAGCAATTAAAGGCCAGAGAAGGAGGTATATCTTTAAGCTGTTTCACTATAAGATACTGATGCATTTTTTTCAAACAATTATTGTTGTGATAGTTTATAGCACTGTGTATTATAGAACTTGAATAGAAGATTATGTCTTTTTATGTTCCTTTTCTTCCTTTTATGATTTTACTTCTAAGAGCAGAAATTGATTTCACCAGTTCAAATGTAAAGGTACTTTCTTAACCATCTGATATTTTAGGCCTCGAGTACCATTAACATGCAGCATCATTTTATAATTAGTAATCAGTTTTTGCCTTTTGTTGGAAGAAAAATCCAGGTCCAGGTTCAAGCCAGGAATAAAATGGAGGCTGCTTAAAAGAAGAAGGTCCATTTATTGATGAACAGAACCAGCAACTACCCCAGAATCATAGGCTGGTTCTGTTCATCAATAAACAGAATCTTTCTTTCCAATCAGCCTCCAATTTATTTCCAGCGCCTTTCTCCCACCTTGGAACTAAACCAACACTTTCATGCGTATTAATATTTTACAGATGCAATTAAAATCTGTATATTTATTTTAAAAATAAAATTACAACTTTGTTTCCTTTTCCTAGTTAAGAAGTCAAAAAAATGCATTGGCTGTTGGAAATGTGAGTGTTCTCAGAATTATATTCTATAATACACTACATTTTGTGCATTTGCTTCATATATTGTCAGCTTTATCAAACAAAAAGTTCAAGTCATAGATGTTAACTATGCAACTTTTCTCCTGCACTTGTCAATATGAGATTAGTTTTTCTGAATCCTGTTTTTTATACTGCAATTCTATTTTTATTTCTTAGATATTGTTGAAAGAAATGTCCTTCTGGGTTCAGCTCCAAGTGGGGAAAAAGACACTGGAGACATGGAGGCTGCTTGGAAAGATGGTTTATTGGTGGACAGGGCCACATGGCTTGAGCCCCGAACAGAAAAGGTGACCACATGCTTCAATGCTGGTGGAGAAGAAGGAAGGAAGGGGCTTGCTAGGCTTTTTATACCCTGTTTAGTCCCACCTCTCTGTTTCCTATTCCTGTGTAAGAAATGTATTCTGATTAGTTGTCAGACTCCCATGGGGCCATGCAGGAGGCGACTCTCTAGGCTGTTTTGAATACAGGTATGAGTTCTCAGATGCCATGTGGAGAGTTGAGTAATATCCCTTCCTCCTACAGCGGCAGTGGGGAAGTCTTTATTATGTAAAGTGGGCTAGCCTGACCTTCTCAATGGCCTATTGACAAAGTGTGGATGGGCAGGCAGCTACAGGCAACTATTCTGTCTTTTAAAGCATGTTTCTTTCTTTTCACATCCAGAGAAATATTCTGCCTTTTCAACATTTCCTAGGATATTTCATTTTTCTGGGAGAGGGCTGGATGATAACTTCCCACAATATGTTGTTTGGGTTTTTACAAATTAACAGACTTAGTAGCAGGTAAAATGCATTGCTTATTGCTCATCTTGGTCATTGTACCAGAATTTGAATTACTGAACTACTGCACATTTTTTAAAAATTTTCATTTATTTTACCAAGGTTATTTGGAGTCCCAACTATTTCACAGTCTGTTTCTTGGCTGGCTGGCTGGTTCCTCTTGATCCATTACATATTTTTAAAGGGGGATCAGAATAACAGAGTTGGAAGAGACCTTGGAGGTCTTCTAGTCCAACCCCCTGCTCAGGCAGGAAACCCTATACCATTTCAGACAAATGGTTGTCTAATGTCTTCTTAAAACCTGACAGTGTTGGAGCATTCACAACTTCTGGAGGCAAGTTGTTCCACTGATTAATTGTCTTAACTGTCAAGAAATGTCTCCTTTACTTCTAGTTCTTTCTTTTCCTTGATTAATTTCCCTCCATTGCTTCTTGCTTTGGAGAAGAGGTTGACTCCCTCTTCTTTGTGGCCCTTAGATATTGGAACACTGCTATCATGTCACCACTAGTCCTTCTTTTCATTAAATTAGACATACCCAATTCCAGCAACTGTTCTTTTTAATCCTATGTTGATATAGTGTTTTCATTCTTTTACAGCAATTAATATATCAAAACCTGAAACCCGCCATCCTGGGCCCAACATTTGGGAAGCCAGGCTCTGCCTGTCACAAGCCAAGACAAAGGGTGAGTGATGGAGGAGTAACACCTCTTTAAAAAAAACCTTGGTCCAGCTGGCCCGGCTGGTAGCACCTTGTAAGGGCCCCTTGCCAGGGTTACAGAAAACAGTCAATGGTTTTGAAAGTAGAAGAGGACCCTATGTCCCAACAGCAGAAAAAGCACCAGAGGTACCTCCACTTAGCAGGGGTTCCACCACAAAACCGCGTTCGACTAAAGCGCGCTCGACGAAACCGCGTAGCTGACGTCATCAACAGGGCGACAACAGTGCGGAGACAGAAGCACGCTGTAAACGCTAAACCTAAAATTAACACCTAAACCTAAACCTAACCCCCCTAAACCTAATCATAAACCTAACCCTAAACCTAACCCTTAACCTAACCCTAACCCTAATCCTAATCCTAACCCTTAACCTAACCCTAACCCTAACCCTAACCCTTAACCTAACCCTAACCCTAACCCTAACCCTAACCCTAACCCTTAACCTAACCCTAAACCTAAACCTTAACCTAACCCTAAACCTAACCCTTACCTTAAGTTGAATCGGCTTGCTTTCAGAGCGCTATTTAAAGCGCCCTTCTTTCTCCGCGCTCCCTGTTGTCGCCCTGTTGATGACGTCAGCGACGCGGTTTAATCGGGCGCGGCTTAGTCGAGCGCGGTTTTGTCGTGCCACACTTAGCAGGATCTGTACTTCAGTGAGTGGCTGCAAAAGGCATCTTCTCCAGTAGAACCACCTCTTGGCAGTAGGTATAAAATGCCTTCCACAATAGATGGAGTGACATGTCAGTTAGAGTTGGGGTACCTCAGTCGTATCAGTGGCAATGTCTAGTCGAATTCTGAATCTGAGGGTGCAGCCTCAGTAACTTAGGCAACAATTTGGAAGGGCAAGGGTGATGTGGAAGAATGCTTGGGTTATTGGCTGATTCGGCTCTTTTTTTTCCCTGTGAAAAAGGTTTTTATTTTCCATTTTTTCATTTTCATACACTCACATACTGTGCATAGCCGGAGCCATACCACATTAAACAATAATCGCAGCAATTCCTCTTGTCAACAATACCCCCCAAAATAGAAACCCAATATACCTCTTCCCCTCTCTATACACCTCTTTCTTCCACCCCCCTCCAACTTTCTATCTTCCCTCCGTCATCCCCCTCTACCCTACTTCTCCTCCCCCTCTACCACTCCTCTCTCCCGATCCACTCCCTCCCTTCCTTCTCACCCTCCCTCCATACACCTCTTTCTTCCACCCCCCTCCAACTTTCTATCTTCCCTCCGTCATCCCCCTCTACCCTACTTCCCCTCCCCCTCTACCACTCCTCTCTCCCGATCCACTCCCTCCCTTCCTTCTCACCCTCCCTCCATACACCTCTTTCTTCCACCCCCCTCCAACTTTCTATCTTCCCTCCGTCATCCCCCTCTACCCTACTTCTCCTCCCCCTCTACCACTCCTCTCTCCCGATCCACTCCCTCCCTTCCTTCTCACCCTCCCTCCATACACCTCTTTCTTCCACCCCCCTCCAACTTTCTATCTTCCCTCCGTCATCCCCCTCTACCCTACTTCCCCTCCCCCTCTACCACTCCTCTCTCCCGATCCACTCCCTCCCTTCCTTCTCACCCTCCCTCCCATCCTCTCTCCCGCCCTCTCTACCCATCTTTCTTCTATCCCTCTACTCCTCCCTTCGGTGTATTTCCACTATATGTCAATGTACTTAACTTATTCTATTTTTACAGAGAAATTAAAGAAAAACAGTATACATGTGAAGTCGCATTACATTGAATCTAACACATCGTATCTAACCTAGTATATATCCCTCCCTCCCCCCACCCTCCCCCCCAACAACCCACCTCCCCCCCTGACTTCCCAGAGCCCGCTGATTCGGCTCTTGTGTCACACCATGAAAATATTCGAACGTGTTATTGATGCTAGGCTCTGCAAGATCGTCTTCATCACTCCGAATCAATGCGGCTTTCTGAAAAGGAGTGGAATGATGGACGCCAGCACTGTGAGATCACCAAGCCCGTTCACATGGCATTCCTTGTCCTGGCCTTCAGTGACATCCCACACAAATTAATTTGGCATGCCCTATAATCCCACAATGTCCCTGGATCCTACATTCAACGGACTCAACTATTGTACTGTGGCGTCACTAGCATGGTCTGATGTGCAGTAGGAACGTCGCCTCCCTTCTCCATCAACATCGGAGTACATTAGATATTGGCGCTTTCACCTCTACTCTTTGTCCTTTGCATGGATACTGTGACACTTGACCTCCAATCCCCCTCTCCATGGTCACTTCTCTATGCCAAGGAAGCCTTGTTGGTGATTAAGCAACATGAAACACCTCCGAAAGCAGACATGGCAACGGAATGAATGGCTCAGCGAATATGGCCTTTGCACAGCAAGAAAACAGAGTACAGGGAATGCGTCCCCCCCCAAACCAATGGAACCATCATATTTGGGGGGGGGGAGAAGATCTGAAAAAAGTAGAGCAATTCAAGTACCTTGGCTTCTTCATAGGCAACAACAGCAATAGTTTTCCGGATGCGCGCGCCCATGCCAATGCCCCCTGGATGAAGTGGCCCCAGGTGACTGGACTCCTGTGTGATGCCCCTATGCCTCAAGTCAAAGATTTACATAACTCTAGTGCGCCCAGTCGCCCACTACAGATTGGAGTTTTGGCTAGCAACAGCAAAGCATGAGTGGGGCCTACATGTGATGGAAATGTGAAGGCTCTGGTGGTATCTTGGAGTAATGTAATTTGAGCACGCCATGAACTATGATATCTGATGTTGACTGGGAGTCTCACCAGTTGTAGGAAAACTGCTGGAAAAAAGACTTAGATGGTATGGAACACATCATATGCAGAAAAGAAGACTCAGTGGCAAGGACAGCCAGCATCTGGACCCTGGTGGCCGGCGACCCCTTGAAAAACCAAAGAATCAGTGGATCGATCGCATCAAGGAGAACATGAAATACATGGGTGAAGATGCCCGGGATTGACCCAAATGGAGATGAATATGCTGACACACAGACCCTACCATAGAGCAGGAATGCTAAGATATATTAATGAGCCGAGGTGGCGCAGTGGTTAGGGTGCAGTACTGCAGGCCACTTCAGCTGACTGTTATCTGCAGTTCAGCGGTTCTAATCTCACTGGCTCAAGGTTGACTCAGCCTTCCATCCTTCCGAGGTGGGTGAAATGAGGACCCAGACTGTGGGGGCGATATGCTGACTCTGTAAACCGCTTAGAGAGGGCTGAAAGCCCTATGAAGCGGTATATAAGTCTAACTGCTATTGCTATTGCTATATATCAGGACTTAACAATATGTAATTTATCAACATACGTAATTACTTTTTTTTTTAGAACATCTTTTTATTACAGTAATGATACATATATATGTTAGCCATTCTGAGTGTAATGTAAAGTTTTAATATGCATGGTGATTATTTATCACATAAAACTCTCATTAAGGCATACAGTAGAAGGCATTTCTAGAGATAAAATAATAAAAAATTTAAAAAACTGATACACCAAGTTTTCTTTCCAGGAATGCTTTTGGGATTTTACTGAATTAATTCTTTATTTTAGAAATTTGAATATTTGTGATTTTGTAAGACTTCTTTTAACCCCTGCTACATTTGAAAAGCTATTCCGTGGTAAATACATTGAGGTTTTATAAGATGAACCATTTTTAAAAATGAAAAATAGAAACAATAATAACAACAACAACCACAATGAAAACAATATTAATAACAACACAAGGTTCAAAATGAAACTGAAATTAGAATCAAAATATGTAACGATTTCAATACAAATATCAACAGCCTAATATAATTTCGTAATTACTTTTCATAGAGAAGTTTCACACAACGTAGTAACTAGTCTTACTCACAAACTAGCCTACCATATTTTAGGCTGCTGTGTTGCATGAATATAGCCTGTGTAATAAGTTTATGGTTTAATGGGTCCTGTGTACAGTACCCAAGTTTAACTGAGTAAACCAGTGGTTAATAGAACCATGCAAACATTTGTCATGCAAATACAACCTTTTGAGTAGCAAACCAACTAATTACATATCAGGTGACTTGTGCAGAAAGATTGGTATCGTATTGTCTAGTGTTTCTTCCTTTGGATGAAAGCTGGACCAGATAATTTGATTGAAAAGGATACACCTATGTTACATCCACCCTTTTTTATCTATTTGCTTAATTGCATCTTCAAGGAAGCATTTAAACTGTGAAAATAATACGGAGGAAGTGTTTGGTGCTGGTTTAATATGCCTGGAAGTACCCAGGGCATAAAGCCAGTCTCACGTCATCAATGTTATAAACTTCCAAGCATTAAAAATGCCAAGTAAACAATTGTGCATCTTGAAAAAGGGGTATTTGTATTATCATTTGATAACCACAGAGATATCTATAAAACTCAACACATCACCAGAGATGGGGAGCAAGCTGATGCAGTTGGTTTCATGGTGACATTTTCCCCCTCCCTCAAAAAGAAAAGAAAAGACATACTTAATTTCATATTGAAAAGTGCTTATGAGTGAAGAGACATTGAAATAGTTGAAAATATTTGTCAAACCGAAAAAAAATAAAATATTCAAATTTGAAAGGCAAAATAAATGCATACGGGGGAAAAATAATCCTGAAACAGTTACATAATTATTGGAAATCAAATTAATCATTTCAGTTCCACCTCCATTTACTCATCTGACCTAGTGTGAGTAGAGACTTACTTTCTGCCTTACATACTCACAAGGCTTCTGGGGAAAGCAAGTCCTGCCTTTGAATTATGGCACAAATATAACTGGTTATTCAACATATAAAATTATGTGTTAACCTTTGTCCCTAATTATAAGTTACCCAAGCATACTGAGGCCCTGATAGGAATATGATAATTTTGGAGTTAGGAGACAGGCTGACTTCTCGCTTCATTTCAGTTTCTAATTAAAAGCATTGCACGCAGCATATTCAAGTTGATGCACACTGTGATAAATATATGCCCGGTGGATTCTAACTAGCTGCATTTCTAATGAGCGAGGTCCCATGGATAATATTAAATTTTGATCTTCGTTTTCCCAAACCTGAATAAGCATGTATAACTTGAATACAAAATCATTTATCGCCTTCGGCGTAACGAAAGTCTCCTTTTGAGCCATATATTGTTAAACGTAGCATTTGCTTTCAGAATACAGTCAGGCTCCTTCAGATGAAGCTTCAAAAGACGAATTTCAGGGAAGAGTCCCCCAAGGATCATACCAATTATTTCTTGCAAGTCCCTGACAAAGAAGGGTTACGGATAATCTCATCAGAGACTCCCGAGTTCTGTACGTCTTTCTGATATACGGAGACGCCATCTTCTTTGCCTTGCAAAGCAGGGTGTATTTTTCACTTTCTAGATTGCAGAACGCGGAGCAGAAAGACTTCTCATTTTTTTTTCATTTTTCATTTTCCCTTTATTTGTATGCCGCCCTTTTCCCTGGGGGGACTCAGGGCGGCTCACAGTTCAAAAAGGGGGGGGGGAAGGACAAACATTTTACAACGTAAGACACTACAACATTTAAAAACACAACAGTCACACAATTCGAGTGGGGTTAGGGTCTTAACCCCAGGCCAGCCGGGACAGCCAGATCTTTAGGGCGGCGCGGAAGGACTGGAGGGTGGTGAGGGTCCGAATCTCCACGGGGAGTTCGTTCCAGAGGGTCGGAGCAGCCACCGAGAAGGCCCTCCTCCGGGTAGCTGCCAGTCTACACTGGCTGGATGATGGAATTCGGAGGAGGCCTAATCTATGCGATCGTATCGGTCTAGTGGAGGTAATTGGCAGTAGGCGGTCTCTCAAGTACCCAGGTCCAATACCATGAAGGGCTTTGTAGGTGTTAAGTAGCACCTTGAATTGCACTCGGAGATCAACAGGCAGCCAGTGCAGCTCGCGGAGGATAGGTGTTACGTGGGTGAAACGAGGTGCACCCACGATCGCTCGCGCGGCCGCATTCTGGACCAGCTGAAGTCGCTGAATACTCTTCAAGGGCAGCCCCTTCTCTTGCAGGCTGGGCTTCTTTCTGGCTGATAAGTAGCAATTGCTGTCACTACAGACTACTTCTGCAAACTTATTGGATGGAATGCCAATATGGGGTATCCCAAAAGCTCTATGTATTTATCAACTGAGTGTGAACCTTGAGTTTCTGTCTAAACAACAACAGGCATTGAAGAGAGTTCATAATAGTTTTTTTTTTAAACAAATTGGCAAGAGACAACAAACCAGTCAAGTTTACTATTAGTAGTAAGAATACTATTAAAAACATAGGAAACGCTGTTAAAACATCGGTAACAGAGACTACACCCAACCAATTTTAAGCCTGATTCACCTCCAAACCTTGCTTACTCACCAAAGGCTGAACTGAATTTTTTTAAAAAAACAAAACAAAATAAAACAGGATTTTCTTGCCATTCAGTGGTTTGCCCGATCTCCATCACGGGGAATTGCAAGGCTTGTAGCAACCACCAAAAAGGCTAGTTTTCAGATGTGGGTGTTTGTCCTACCCACCACCATAGACTTCACATGATAAACCCTGAATGGGATCACACTTCCCTGTTCAGGAGAAAGCAAGATATCTAAATGACCTGATCTCCCCAAAACAAAGAATAGCTTTCTTCCGAGCCAGATTTAACCTTCTTCCTTCAGCACTCCTCCAGGGCAGGTATAAGAGAACACCTATAGCAGAACGGGTCTGTATCAGGGGTGGGTTTCAGGCGGTTCGCGGCGGTCCCCACGAACTGGTTGGTCGGCGAACCCGGAAGTAAGTAACTTCTGGGAACGCCAAAGGATCCACCCGCCCGCCCGCGTTTCTTACCCGGTTTTGACGAGTTCTGCGCTTCCACGCATGCGCAGAACGCATACAGCGCCTGCGCGATCCTCCAGGAGCAGCTGGAGCATCGCACAGGCGCTAGTACGCATGCGTGCACTGCGCGCGTGCACGAGGACGCCGCCGGCCCCGTTCCAACCGAACCGGTTGGAACGGGGTGAGAAACCCACCCCTGGTCTGTATATGTGGTAAAGGAGAAGTGGAAGATAATTCACATGTTCTATTACACTGCGAGCTATACAGAGCTTGTAGGTCTGCACATATTCTCCCCTTATTAGAGAGATTGCCAGGGAGGGCAGACCATTTTTATCTAGGCTTTCTCCTCCGGGACACTAACCCGGTTACCACGTATGCAGTGGCAAAGTTCTGTGCTGCTGCAATGTCCATAAGAAAAAAAATTGGCTACAGAAGTATAGCACCATCTTGTACCAATTATCTGGACATACCTTTAACAATCTCTGGACCATTGTGTTGTTATCCACTTTTAATGTCAATACTTCTTCATTATATTTTAATGTTAGTATTTTTTGATATAGTGTGGGGACTAATGTGTATTGCTGGTCTTTCACCGTAATAAAGATTTTACTTACTTACTCCCTGTTCAGGAAAGGTGTGCAATTTGAGATTTTTTTTTTCCTTTTGGTTGAAGACAAAATATGAGCAGAAAGACTTCATCCTCTGAACCAGGTTTTCCTGTTTCTGGACCATGCGGATCAGCTGTTCCAGTGGTGGGTTTCAAAAATTGTTGGAACCTACTCTGTGGGTGTGGCCTCTTTTGTGGGAGTGGCCTGCCACCCATGTGACCGGATGGGAGTGGCTTGCCGCCCATGTGACCGGATATGAAATTATGAATTAGTACTTAGGTCGGTCCAAGTAGCTATTCAGAAACTCTGGCATTGAAGCATGCAAGTCTTAAAGCTTTCAAGTTACAAGATCCTTGCCAGTGGTGGGTTTCAAAAATTTTTGGAACCTCTTCTGTATGTGTGGCCTGCTTTCCGGGTCCACTTGTGGAACCTCTTCTAAGCAGTTCAGTAGATTTGACGAACCGGTTCTACCGAATAGGTGCGAACTGGTAGGAACCCACCTCTGAGCTGTTCATACCTTGGTCATCGTGCATGGACTATTGGACTTTAATAATGGACTATTACAGCACATTTTTCATGGTACTCTTATTGAGGTCCACTTGAAAGTTGCAGCCAGTCTAATATACAGTAGTACAGGCAATTATGGTAATGCTGTAGTTTGCCCCATGTTACATTTCTGCTTTGTGAGTGCACTACTGCCAGGGCCGGATTTTCCTATAGGCTAACTAGGCTTCAGCCTAGGGCCTCAAGATCAAGAGGGACTTACATTCAAATTGTTAGCAAAATTAAAATTACACTATTCTAAAAACAGTGAACACTAAAACACTGAACCGAAAATAAGGAGAAATTCTACGCATATGACTAATAAACAAACATAAAAATGTATTGGTTAAGATCGTTCCAGCGCCGCGGCAGTTGGGGAGCCCGCCCACGTTCCCGGCACCGGCAGTCGGGCGAGAGGCGCGGCCGCTCCCAGTAGCCGCCCCGTCGACGCAGAGCCCACCAACGGCCAGGCAGGTGAGGGCGAGGGGACTGAGCCGGACAGCTGAGCGCAGCAGGGGAGGCGGCTGGCCTCGCTGCCTTTGCCGCAGAGCAGAGCCGTCCTCCGTCGGGAGGCCAGCTATATATATTGATATATATTGATATATATCACAGTAATGATGTATTTTATTGTCTCTCATGTAATTTACAAACTTAAAAATGGGAGGTGAAAGGGCCTCATAAGTGGAATAGCTAAATCCGGCCCTGACTACTGCTATATAAAATGAAAACCAACATTGGATCCGTGCATAAATTCTTGAAAAATTATTTCCAATCTATCCGTCGGAATCATTGTAAACAATTTGTAGTCATTATTCCATAATGACATAAGGCCATAGTTTCTTGTTATAGTCAAGTCTTGTCCCTCTCTAGGTATTAGTCCTATATTTGCATCTTTCCAGTTCTCTGGCATCTTTCTTTCCTGTAAGATAGAGTTCACCATATTTTGAAAAGGTTGTAAAAGTTCATTCTCCAAACATCTATAATAAGAACCTGTAATCCATTTGGTCCAGGAACTTTTGCTGATTTAATCTTTTTTTATAGCTTCAGAAATTTCATTTGTAGTTATAAATCCATTCGTAATCTGTTTCTGTTCCTTTATAATCCTTGGTAAATTTTGTTACTTTAGATATTCCTTTATCTTCTCCAAATAGTTATCACTTGTTTTATACAGGTTAGAATATATTGATTAAATAATTTTTGCATAGCCATACTACCGTTAGTACAATATCTCCCTCTTGCTTTGTCAATATTTTCCTTTCTTAATTTATGTGCCAACCATTTCTCTGCTTTGTTTAGCAGACTTAATGTTTTATTCCTTTACATATCTCTTCCATTTTTATAATTGTTAACATGGATAATTATCAATGTAAAAGCTTAATTTGTTGAGAAATACTTATTTTCTCTGGGAATTTTTTAAATTATTCTTTTCTCTTTATCTCAATCAAAATACCTTATGTTTTCTCTTGACTGTTCTTTTTGAATTCACTATTACGTTGTTCAAAATAACTTCTGACAAAAGGTTTTCTTGTGTCTCAACTCATTCTTAAATCAATACTTTCATTACATTATTTTCAAAAAAAATCTTTCAATTTCTTTTCTGCTTTCTGTAACTTTTCGTTTAGTCTCATATAAAACTGATTTTCCTTTTACAAATCAAATTTATAGGACTATGACCTGAAAAAGTAAAAGTAATATCTCTACTTTAGAAAACTTGGTAGCTAAAATTCTTTGAAATCATATCATATTTATTGTTGAAAGGTATCTATGTTTTTTAGGGGGCAAAAGTATACTGTCTTGAATGGCCATTTTTCTGTCTTCATACATTCACTATCCCTAAATTGTGCATCAAAGATAAGAAATATTTTAGTAACTTCCCCTTAAGTGACTTTAATATTTTTCTTAGAAGTTGTATTCAGTTGTGGGGAGATCATTCCATTCTAATCCCCTGTCAAACTCCAATTTCCATAAGAGAAATCTGTTATAAAAAAAGCAATAGCAGTTAGACTTATATACCGCTTCATAGGGCTTTCAGCCCTCTCTAAGCGGTTTACAGAGTCAGCATATCGCCCCCACAGTCTGGGTCCTCATTTCATCCACCTCGGAAGGATGGAAGGCTGAGTCAACCTTGAGCCGGTGAGATTTGAACCGCTGAACTGCAGATAGCAGTCAGCTGAAGTGGCCTGCAGTACTGCACTCTAACCACTGCACTACTTCGGCTCTATAGTGTTCTGTTAGTGTTCCCCTAAATCCTTTATAGAGCAATACTTTTTCTAGGGACATAGTTTCCAGTCCTATGCAAATTAACATCCACTCCAATAAATCTATAATGGTCATCAGTCAATACAAGTTCTGGTTTTACTTTGGGATTAATATAGAAAACAATTCCTTTTCTTTTTTTTGTTCCTGATGAAATACATTTTATAAATGAAATAGTTATGCCCTTTTTTCAAATACAGTATATGTGTTACTTGCAGGTAAAATCATTTTGTTTTGTGTTTTCAAATCATGATTTTTCTTTTCTCTTTTGTTCCACTTAGATTTTAAATGCTTTTACTTGTGGTGAGCCGCCCAGAGTCGCTAGGGAGTGGGTGGCATACAAACCCTATTAAAGTTAAAGTTAAAGCCATTATATTGTAATTGGGTTTCATAGGAGCATCTCACTATACCAGATTGGGGATACCTCAAGTTCCCAACTTACTGACTTGGTAGAGAAACTGTTGGCAATAAGTCAGTGCGTTGAGTTGTTGTTTTGTGAAAAGGGAGGCGTTGCCACCTCGTGGAAATAGATTAAATTACAGTAACACACACTATAGATAACAGCTCAGCAATTCTGACTGTAGAAAAGACTGACAGTCTTATTTGTTTTTTAATGCAGTTCATAATGGAGTATTAGCAATAGCAATAGCAGTTAGACTTATATACCGCTTCAAAGGGCTTTCAGCCCTCTCTAAGCGGTTTACAGAGTCAGCATATCACCCCCACAGTCTGGGTCCTCATTTCACCCACCTCGGAAGGATGGAAGGCTGAGTCAACCTTGAGCCGGTGAGATTAGAACCGCTGAACTGCAGATAGCAGTCAGCTGAAGTGGCCTGCAGTACTGCACCCTAACCACTGCGCCACCTCGGCTCTTTGCAACTATAGTTCTGTTCATTCATTAAATGGATATTTCCAATTTTCAATTCCAGGGAGGGAAGAACGGTTTAGTGATTACATTTGATGTCATAATAGTGGACATACTTCATTTATTTATTTATTTACTTATTCATTTATGTCACTCATGTACAAGATAACAGGAATAAGAATAAACATGAATAAGAACACAGGAAATGGGTACAAATAAATGGGGACAGTAGGACAGGGAAGTTAGGCATTAAAACTGCAAAAACGTCAATTTAGTAAAGTAGTTCATTTCCTTTTGTTAACAGTTCTAACAAAGCTTTTCGTAAAAAGTAATATTTAACCATATGATAATAGCTAGCTGGCCAAATTGTCAGGAATGTACAAACTTTTAATTATTATAAAACACCCATCATGCTCTCTTAGGATTGTAAAGTACGTATGTCCAGTGTTCAAAACCGTGAAAGTCTTTCCAAATTATACACAATTACCAATATGCCTGATAATGGTGGAAACGATGGGAATCTGATGGAAAGATCAATTTAAAAAGTGAGCGTTAAATCCGATGGAAAGCAAACAGACTTCAATAATAAAAACCTCATTTTTATTATTAAAATAATAATGAAATGAGGTTTATTATTGAAATAATTAAAATGAGGTTTTTATTACATAGGTTTTTATTATTGAAATTAATTTCTTTCCTTCAGGTTTAATACCTTTTTTTTTTTTTTTTTTACCAATCTTTCATATATATTTTGTTAAATATCTGAAAAGTGATCCGGATTTTGGGCGAGCGGGAATAAAATTTGAAATGCGCATCGATGTTTTTCTTAGTGGCCAATGGTTCTCTCCTGGCTGACCTCCTGCAAATCCCATTTTTACCACGCTTTCCTGATGGTAATCTGTCTTGAATCAAAGGAAGCAAGGCCCGAGATTTTTTGTGACATTTTTGAGACAATTGAATTTGTTGTGTGTTTGGTGTGATTTTCACATTGTACCAAATTGTACCCGTGACCCGACAAATGCGCGCCCGTCAACAGCGCGCCAACAAAACCACGACGATAAAACCGTGACATCGACAGCGCACCCACAAAGGCGCGCCGACAAAAGAGCACCGACAGAAGCGCGATTAGGGTTAACGTAAGGGTTAGGGGTTAGGGTTCTTACGTTGTTTTCGTGTTGTTTGTTGATGGCGCGCTTCTATCGGCGTGCCTATGTTGCCGTGATTTCGACATTGCGGTTTTCTTGGTGCACTTTTGTTGGTGCGCTTTTGACGTGTGCGCATTTGTCAGTGAACCAATTGTACCTGTTTGGTCTAGTCGTTAAAACACCAGACCAGAAAGCAAGAGATAATGAGTTCTAGTACTTCCTTAACCATGGAAGCCAGTGGGTAACTTGAGCCAGCCCAACTCACCTGTTATTGTTGTGGTAAAAAGAGGAGGAGGAGGAAGTCTTAGATACATTTGCCAGCTTGAGAGATTTATAAAAACAAAGGCAGAATACAAATAAATACTGTAAATAAAATAAAATAAAATAATCCCTTCTTTTCAGTGAGACATGAGATTTATGTAATTTCTATGGCGAGAATTTCACTATGATAAAGGGAGCTAACGTTTGTGAGTTAGAAAAGTTGAACCTGATTGTATAATGAGCTATACACTGGTCCCAATTACCTTTTCAATTGAATGATGAGGATGTTTGCTTTTTTTTACTGGTATGCCATATGTTGCAAGACTTTGTAAAGTGTTAAACTACAATTGTATTAGCTGATAAAATGTTAGCATCACAAAATCATGCTATTTGACATTTCATCTGATTGGATGGATCATTCAAGAGTACTAAGATATATTAGGGATTCAACAGGAAGTTCTCCAGCCGGACAGACGTCGGGAATGTGAGCTCTGAAGAACCTCACATGAACCTTGTCTGACAAACCAACTCCGGGGATCCTTTTTTGGATCAGAACCCCCCTGGAGGGGGTGTGTGAAGAAGGGGCAGCATCTCATCAGATCCAGGGGGAGGCAACAGTTCCCTTGCAGGTCAGAGATTTGCCCTCTGAATCAGAGTAGGGGCGGCAGCATGGCAACATGGCTGCATAAAAAAACTGGCTTCCAGCCAAAGCAACTGAACAGGAGTGTGAGATCGAGATGAAAGACCAGTAAGAAAATTCATTTAACCTACAGTCATTAATCAAAACTTGGAAAAGGTAAAGAATCTTGAGAGTACAAATAATATTAATAGACAGATCTGGATTTTGGCAAAAAGAAAGAAAGAGAGGAAAATGGAAGGTTGAAACAGTAGCCCCCCCAAAAAAGCCATTTGTTTGCAATACAAATGGCATTTGTTTGAGGAGCCGAGGTGGCGCAGTGGTTAAATGCAGCACTGCAGGCTACTTCAGCTGACTGCAGTTCTGCAGTCCGGCTGTTCAAATCTCACCGGCTCAGGGTTGACTCAGCCTTCCATCCTTCCGAGGTGGGTAAAATGAGGACCCGGATTGTTGTTGGGGGCAATATGCTGACTCTGTAAACCGCTTAGAGAGGGCTGAAAGCCCTATGAAGCGGTATATAAGTCTAACTGCTATTGCTATTGCTATAATTCGGACAGAAAGAGACAAAGCAGAGAAGTGACAAACCCACTCAAATACAAACTCTAAATTTGGTTTTGGATTTGAAATAGAAACTAAACATTCTGAAGGAATTACTTTGTCCAAATGTCTTACAACTAATATATCTTAAGCAACTCCAATTAATAAGAGGTGGAATGCAACAGTGGAGAAAGATCAAGAAAAGAGCACTATTTTCTTACTGACAACTGATAACCTAATCTTTTCTGTGCGGGAAGTTTTAATTAACCAACTGCCGTAAATCAAAACTTGGAAAAGCAGGACGCAAAAAAAACATACCCGAGTTTGGTTGTATGCAAGTGTGTTCCAATCAATATATTTTGAGCAACTATAACCAATGAGAGGTGGAAAGTAGCAAGGGAAAAAATAATAACAAAATCAAGAACTGGGAAAATACAAAGTTTTTTTTCTTCTTTTTTCTGCAAAAAAGCAAGATGGCTCCAGCTTCTCTTCCATTTTCACATTAATTGAATTAGCTAAATTTAAGGTGGACCAGAACTTTGAAATAAGATCTGTATAACTAACTGCAATTTTGGAACTGACATTAAGGAAGAACAAAAGACCAACATGGCTCCCATCGCTCTTCTCCACAGCAGCTGAATTAGATAAATTTAAGGTGGACCAGAACTCTGAAATAAGAACTGTATAATTAACTATAACTTTGGAACTGGACATTATGGAAAGGTGGGAATTTGAAGAACTACGTGAAATTTAAAAAATATATATGCATAAATCATTAAAATCAAGCCTAAATAGAATTCTGAATTCAGAGAAGCAGGTATTTAAAGAAGGGAAGAAAGGAGGGGGAAGGGATAATGAAGGGGTAGAAACAGTGGGAAATAAAAAGCAGACAAAAAAAATCACTGAGTTTGGCAGTGGTATAG
Source organism: Thamnophis elegans (assembly GCF_009769535.1). NCBI lineage: Eukaryota > Metazoa > Chordata > Lepidosauria > Squamata > Natricidae > Thamnophis > Thamnophis elegans. Next base: position 5,113,949 of record NC_045543.1, on the reverse strand, counting down.
GGAAAATTGAAAAGCGGGGATGTGTCCGAACAAAAGGAAATAAAAGATGTTTTGGAGGTTGACAGTGGCATAAGGAAAATTGAAGAAGGAGGTTACGCCCCAACAAAGAGAAATATAAAAGATTTCTTTGATGGTGGCTTGGGGAAAATAGTAGAGGGTGGACGTGTCAAAACAAAGAAAAGGGAGAAGGCAGGAATAGAGAAGTGGGACAAAAGACTTACTAGGAAAAAATCAGACAACTAGAAATTGTTATATGGGAAAATACGAAGCCGAGATAACGGGTTTACTCCTAAATATGACAATAAAATTAAGTTGATAACTGATTGATTATGATAATGGAAAGTTAATTAAATAAAGGTTAAAATATATGGAATATGGACAAATATGAAATTGATATGGGGAGATTGTAAAGCAGAGGTTTGTGATTCACTTTTATACATGATAATTAAACTGAGTTGCTAATTGATTGAATAGGACAATAGAAGGACAATTAATCATGGGTTAAAATATACGAAACATGGACATATATAGAACTTCTAAGATGATGAATGAAGTGAGATGTTTACCGCTTGTTATTCTATATAGTAGATTAAGGGGATTGTAATGAACATTGAACAGTAAGGATTGTCATTTATAGACAATTAAGGGTAACCTAAACCAAGATATGGATAAATGGAGAGGGAACATGAAATATCCTTACAATGGGAAACTATTGAGATTTAAAGACAGAATCACAAGGTGGGGGCCTATAAGGATGCATAATTATATAAATATAATGATGAGAATAGCTGGAAATTGTAACCAGGTCTACATCTCGGCCACAAATAGGCTGGGGGGTAGTGGTGTTTTAAAGCACAACAACTATATATGTATACGTTTCTGTTCTCTTTTTTTTTCTAAAGGAGGAAGATATATGTCAAAATTAAATATTTATATTGAAAAGGAATTATAAATACCATCAACATAAAATGGAGCTCGCTCAGAAGCTGAAATGCACCAAGTAAATGAGATGAAGAGTGGGAAGTAGGGGAGGGAGGTAAGGGAAGAAGAGAAGGATAGGAGAGAGGGCGGAGGGGGAGAGGAGGAGAGAAAGAAGGAGTAGAAAGGGGAAAGATGAGAAGGAGAGAGGAAGGGGAAGTAGAGAAGGGAAGGATAACAGAGGGAAGAAAGGAGGTAGGGAGAGGGAGGACAGAGGGAGAAGAAAGTGATGGATAAGGTACAAATACGGTGTATGGAGAGCAGAAGAGCCAATAATTGATTTTGGGAGTTGATGGCAAGACGAAATGATGTAAACATTTAATAATACAATACGATGTTGGCTATGTAATAATATGCATGCGGTTAGGTGTAATGAAAATGAAAAAAATAAAAAAGCTTTATATAAAAGAAGAGTACTAAGATGTACTCTGAAGCCTCTGAGAGATAAGAGCAAAGGCCAATTTAATCCAACATCCCTTTCATATGCTTTGTATATCCAAACACTATTGTTATGAGGGGCCCAGAAGAACAAAAAGGCTGGAGCCACCTTTGATCTCTGCCATTCTTTTGATACCTGAGTGCCACTTAATCAGGAATAAATTTTATTTTCATCTCCTTTAGCAGTGGCCCAAGTTGTCACTGTGAAGTGGGTCTTAGCTGCCTCCTTGCTTCTCTTATCCATTAGCGCAGTGGTCTCCAACCTTGGCAACTTTAAGACTTGTGGACTTTAACTCCCAGAGCAAAGCTGGCTGAGGAACTCTGGAAGTTGAAGTCCACAGGTCTTAAAGTTGCCAAGGTTGGAGACCACTGCATTAGCGCATAAATGGAATACCTCCAACCATATACTTCCAATGATGTACTCTGAAAAAAAGAACTCCGACCAAGACTTTCCGCTTTGGCGGGAGCTCCGGAGAACCGCGCAGGCCACTTCTTTTACAGTCAACATTAGCAATAGCAATAGCAGTTAGACTTATATACCGCTTCATAGGGCTTTCAGCCCTCTCTAAGCGGTTTACAGAGTCAGCATATCGCCCCCACAGTCTGGGTCCTCATTTCACCCACCTCGGAAGGATGGAAGGCTGAGTCAACCTTGAGCCGGTGAGATTAGAACCGCTGAACTGCAGATAACAGTCAGCTGAAGGGGCCTGCAGTACTGCACCCTAACCACTGCGCCACCTCGGCTCTTAACGTTGCTTCCGTTAGGAAAGCAATCCAGGTACTTTCCCAGAACATCTGTCCATCCATTTTGATACTTTGCTCAGAGGAGATTGCAAAATGTGTAGTCGGTGAGTATGACTTGCAACATTCTTTGACTGAGACATAGAGATAGGTGATTGACAGCTTTGGAAGCACAAACAGATAACCAAATCTCCAGAATGGTCAACCATGCCAATAGCTAACTTTGAGAATTCTTCATTATATGTGTGAAACTTTCCTGGCTGGAGAGATTCACCAACTGCTTTCCTCTTGTAGTAGATAGTGTAACTGGGTAGAATCTATTTGTGGCATACAACGCTTTTAATGGTAGGTGTGGGAGAATGTGTAGTCGGCAATCCTTCTATATCTGCCACCTGAGGAAAAGTCCTCTCTTTCTGCCATACAGGAAGATAATCTTGTTCCAAAGTAAACAAGTATGCATTTAGTCAACATGGAATTAGAAGAACTCTGTCAATCTTTGCTCCCATCATGAGTTGCAAGTATCTTTGTATATTTACAGACAATCAGACATCTTTTCCCACAAAGCAGTCTATTAAAAAAAAAAAAAGAACAATGCCAAAGAGGAATATTCAGTGTTGATAATTATTCATGGAAATAATTTTCTCTGCAGACAAATCAGTTTGTTTTCAAAAAAGCAGTTTTTGTTGCTCTCCTGCTGTTAAACCTATCTGCATTCCCACCACACATTTATATATTTATAAGAGATAATAATAGGGATCCATCAACTTCCATTCTTTAAGTTAACTGTTCTCAGTCTAAACCATTTAGTGTCATCCAAGTTCAACACTATTGTGTTCTGCTATATAATTTACTATACTTTGAGTGAACATTTGCTAAATATTATTGCAGCTAGCTATTGTAACTTTCTTAATTTCTAGAGAACATTGTGCTGTTGTTGTGAAGTTCGTGGATAAATTATATGTTCTCATTCTTATTCATACTTCTGGGATCTAGAGTTTGCATAAACAGAACAAAAGGATAGCAACTATACAACTTCCCATCTTGATGGGAAGCTCCACCATAAGTCATATATATTTTAAAACGTTTTGAGTCTTGTATTAATCCAAATAATCTCTGGATTAGTGCAAACGTATAACAGAGAAATACATGTTCTAAGGTAAATATAACCACATCAGAGGTGGGTTCCTACCAGTTCGCACCAGTTCGGTAGAACCGGTTCGTCAAATCTACCGAACCGGTTAGAAGAGGTTCCACCAGTGGACCCGGAAAGCAGGCCACACCTACAGAAGAGGTTCCAAAGTTTTTTGAAACCCACCACTGACACACACACACACATACACACAGAGACAGACAGACTCACACAGAGAGAGAAAGAGAAAGAGAAAGGAAGGAAGAAAGAAATAAAGAAAAAAAGAAAAAAGAAAGAAAAAGTGAGAGAGAGATGAAAGGAAAAAGGAAAAAGGGACAGAGAGACAAAAGGAAGGAAAGAGAGAGAGAGAGAGAGAGAGAGAGAGAGAGAGAGAGAGAGAGAGAACACATGGCCGGCAAGCCACTCCCACAAAGGAGGCCACACCCACCGAGTAGGCTCGAAAATTTTTTGAAACCCACCACTGAACCACATACTAAAATAATAAAAATTGAGAAAAATCAGGGGCTTCCAAGGAAGAAATAGTGATGATCACTGTAGCAGAATGAAGAGCTGTTGAGTATGAAAACTAGCTCTTCATATTTGCTCTCCAGACAAGGAGAAGACCTGAGATTGTCCTTGAGTGCTCTAAAAGTTACTCCTTTTGAGAGGCTACAGTCTTTGGTAGGTTTAGAGCTCTGGGAGATGGGGAAATAGCCATCTTGCTCAAAATACAGTCAGTACCTTTAAAAGGACATTGAGTTTGCATGTTTCCTTTCCTAATCACTGTTTGAAATAGTTTGCTAATTGTTTTTCAGCTAATAAGCTTTGATTTGATAAATTGGAACACTGAGTGAGTATCCTTTAGTCCTCAGCAAAAAAAAATAATCTTTAAGGATAAGGTTAGAATACAAAACATTTTTTTTAAACAAATAGCAAAAGGGGGAAAGAAATAATCCTTCCCATGGGAAAATGCTTTTTGTTTTGAATTCTTTAAAAAAAAAACATGATAGGATGGGACTTTGAAGGTTGGACACTAGACGAAATCAGAAGGAACCAAAGATTAAAATAAAAGAAGACTTAAACTTACAGCTACAGAATGAAGCAAAACACTTTTAACATTGGATATGTTGAAAAGTATTTTTGAATCATGGATTCAGAAGTTAATTTTAAGTATGTCAGTATTTAAAAATCCCATCAAATATGAATTAGGAAGAAAATCTTACATCTTGATATACCTTTGTGCTCCTTTTCTTCCAGAGTTCTGACTTATATCCCCTAAAGACAAAAGCCGTCTTCTTCCTGAATATGGAAGAGTTGGGGAAAATCTCTTCCTCTCTACGTAAGCAGCCCAGGTCACACTCAAGGCCAGGGGAAATAGTTGTTAGTCTGGCGCACTGTGAAGGTAAGCTAGTTCCACAATACCACCTTCAACTGTACCGCTACCTTCAGCCCAGAGGTGGTATTCAGCAGGTTCTGACCAGTTTTGGAGAACCAGTAGCAGAAATTTTGAGTAGTTCAGAGAACCGTTAAAAACCACCTGTGACTGGCGCCATCCCCATCTATTCTCTGCCTCCCGAGTCCCAGCTGGTCAGGAGGGAATGGGGATTAGGATAGGAGCCGAGGTGACGCAGTGGTTAGGGTGCAGTACTGCAGGCCACTTCAGCTGACTGTTATCTGCAGTTCAGCGGTTCTAATCTCACCTGCTCAAGGTTGACTCAGCCTTCCATCCTTCCGAGGTGGGTGAAATGAGGACCCAGACTGTGGGGGCAATATGCTGACTCTGTAAACCGCTTAGAGAGGGCTGAAAGCCCTATGAAGTGGTATATAAGTCTAACTGCTATTGCTATTGCTATTTTGCAGTAACCTTCCCCTGGAGTGGGGAAGGAATGGAGATTTTACAGTATCCTTCCCCTGCCATGCCCACCAAGCCACACCCACAGAACCGGTAGTAAAAAGTTTTGAATCCCACCATTACTTCAGCCATTTTGCCTCCATGCTTTGGTATGGTTACTGGTGGAACATAAATAAGACACTGGAGGCCGTATGTGACCTATGATTTGCTCATCCTTGCCCTGCAGTCATCAATATAGCAATAGCAATAGCAGTTAGACTTATATACCGCTTCATAGGGCTTTCAGCCCTCTCTAAGCGGTTTACAGAGTCAGCATATCGCTCCCACAGTCTGGGTCCTCATTTCACCCACCTCGGAAGGATGGAAGGCTGAGTCAACCCTGAGCCGGTGAGATTTGAACAGCCGAACTGCAGAACTGCAGTCAGCTGAAGTAGCCTGCAGTGCTGCATTTAACCACTGCGCCACCTCAGCTCTCAATATAGCAAAGGTTTCAATAAAAAGACTTTTTAGTATCCCGGTGCATTGTATTGTGCTTTGCATTTTGGCATTTCAGAAAACAGTTCCCAAAGAGAACTTAAAAACATTTGGTTAACACAATTGAAATCAACAGAAGGGGAGAGGGGAGTTAATAAAAAGCGGTACATTTGGAAAATGTTATAAATAATACTTATGTAGGGTCCTTAGTGCTCTCTGAACTTAACTGTTTTCTTGCAGGTGTTTCATTACCCAACTAGGTAATATCATCAGTGCTAGAAGGGAGATGGGTTTGCTTTCTGTTTATATATTAGTGCCTTGCACCACCAAAGTTGGTGGGAGTGTTCTTTGGCTTAACAACTGCGGCATAAAAGTTACTAGATAACTGCTTTACTTAGCACTGGAAATTCTGATCTCAGTTGTAGTCGTAAGTCAAGGAAATCGCATATCATGTCCTTAACTTACAACATAGCATCATATAGTATTTTACTGACTCAGTTTCTGAGTCATATTTCACAAATAAATTTTGCCTAATATTGAGAGTTATAACATTTTCAAATTCATTTAATTTTCTCAATAGCAATAGCAGTTAGACTTATATACCGCTTCATAGGGCTTTCAGCCCTCTCTAAGCGGTTTACAGAGTCAGCATATTGCCCCCAACAACAATCCGGGTCCTCATTTTACCCACCTCGGAAGGATGGAAGGCTGAGTCAACCCTGAGCCGGTGAGATTTGAACAGCCGAACTGCAGAACTGCAGTCAGCTGAAGTAGCCTGCAATACTGCACTCTACCCACTGCACCACCTTGTTTCCCCCTTGTTTCCATAATTCTTTTTTCATTGTGCTGCTTATTATTAGGAAGTGTCGATTTTATACATAAGAACATCCATGCAGTATGATTTTTTTTTAAAAAAAGATGCAATTACAGTACTGCAAAATATTGCCAGATTCCACCTTCTTTGCAGCATGCTAGTTTGGTGGAAGGCAGTTAACAAGAATTGTAGAGTGGTCATAAAGGGATCAGTTGCACAAAATCTGGAATCTGGGTGAACTGGTTCCACCACAAAACCGCGCTCGACGAAACCGCGTAGCTGATGTCATCAACAGCGCGACAACAGCGCGGAGACAGAAGCACGCTGTAAATGCTAAACCTAAAATTAACACCTAAACCTAAACCTAACCCCCCTAAACCTAATCCTAAACCTAACCCTAACCCTAAACCTAACCCTTAATCTAACCCTAGACCTAATCCTAAACCTAACCCTTAACCTAACACTAACCCTAATCCTAACCCTTAACCTAATCCTAACCCTTAACCTAACCCTAAAGCTAACCCTAACCCTAACCCTTACCTTAAGTTGAATGAGCTTGCTTTCAAAGCGCTATTTAAAGCGCCCTTCTTTCTCCGCTCTCGCTGTTGTCGCCCTGTTGATGACGTCAGTGACGCGGTTTAATCGGGCGCGGCTTAGTCGAGCGCGGTTTTTGTCGTGCCACGGGGTGAACTGACGGTATATACTGATTGATTGGTAGAATTCACTTGCAGATAGGAAATTTAATGTAGATCCAGATCACACATGCCCAGACACATGTGTGCCAAACTATAGCGCTATCAAAAGAATGCCATGCAAACAGTGATATTGTCACCCAAGTGGCACCATTGCTGTGTGTACTTGCATCCCAACATTTGACCCAAATAAGTTCAGTCATGGCCATTTGCCTATTCTCTGTGGATCTATGCAGACTTCTGTCTCCAGCACTTTCAGGTCTATTATAAACATGGGGGAATCTACATTGAGCATAGTGGCTAGGAATTTCGGAAGTTTACACTTCTGGGGGTGCTGAAATGGGCGAGGCAGCTCCAGGGCCTCACAGAGGGGGCTGCTGTTTCTGACAACGCTGGGGATCAAAACACAGGCGGTGAAGCCCGAAATGCCTGGAATACGTTCTTTGTCAAGGCTCTTCAAATTAAAATCTGATTATGAAAACATTTGTTTAAAATATGCAGTACAAGTTGGGTTTGTGCTGTCAAACAAATCACTGGATTTGCTAAAAGCATTGTAAGAATTTGAAAAAAAAAACAAACAGCCCTTATCGTATTTATCAATGCTTTTTTTTTTTAAAGACTGATTTGCCCA